>NC_069505.1:406518741-406591241 GCF_027579735.1 Bombina bombina
TGCAAAACACTCTAGTTGTAAATGTTTTTGTATACAGACTTTTGTAACACAGTGCTTAATTGCTAATTAATGCTGTGAATATTTTTTTTAAAACTATCTTTGATGTGCATACATGACTCAGTTATATCATTTAGCCGTCTGTAGCTGCCTGCAGTGAGTTTGATTTGTTTAGTATAATTGCTGAGTGGGAAGTGTTGTCTATAAGATCGTTTAGAAACAAAGCGTGCTGAGCTTGCACATCCTCCTGCTCACATCAGTGCAGCAAGTGCAGAGCTTGCAGTGTTTGTCCTGCATACTCATAGCAGCTGTCAGTGTGCTGCTTCACTACTTGGCCAAAGAAGCCTGAACAGGCAAATTCCAATAATTGCAATATCTGGTACCATACATAAAGTATACGCCCAAGTGGTAATACCTGAGATGACAATATCTGCCTAGAGTAGTAGAGTTTCATACATAAAGTATATGTACCAGGAGTAATACCTGAGATGACACTATCTGCCTAGAGTAGTAGAGTTTCATACATAAAGTATATGCACCAGTGGTAATATGTGAGATGACACAATCTGCCTAGAGTAGTAGAGTTTCATACATAAAGTATATGCATCAGGGGTAATACGTGAGATGACACTATCTGCCTAGAGTAGGAGGGTTTCATACATAAAGTATATGCACCAGTGGTAATACGTGAGATGACACTATCTGCCTAGAGTAGGAGGGTTTCATAAATAAAGTATATGCACCAGTGGTAATACGTGAGATGACAATATCTGCCTAGAGTAGGAGGGTACCATACATAAAGTATATGCACCAGTGATAACACCTGAGATGACACTATCTGCCTAGAGTAGTAGAGTTTCATACATAAAGTATATGCACCAGGGGTAATACGTGAGATGACACTATCTGCCTAGAGTAGGAGGGTTTCATAAATAAAGTATATGCACCAGTGGTAATACTTGAGATGACAATATCTGCCTAGAGTAGTAGGGTACCATACATAAAGTGTACGCACCAGTAGTAATATGTGAGATTACACTATCTGCCTAGAGTAGGAGGGTTTCATACATAAAGTATATGCACCAGTGGTAATATATGAGATGACAATATCTGCCTAGAGTAGGAGGGTACCATACATAAAGTATATGGACCAGTGATAATACCTGAGATGACACTATCTGCCTAGAGTAGGAGGGTTTCATACATAAAGTATATGCACCAGTGGTAATACGTGAGATGACAATATCTGCCTAGAGTAGTAGGGTACCATACATAAAGTATATGCACCAGTGGTAATACGTGAGATGACACTATCTGCCTAGAGTAGGAGGGTTTCATACATAAAGTATATGCACCAGTGGTAATACGTGAGATGACAATATCTGCCTAGAGTAGTAGGGTACCATACATAAAGTATATGCACCAGTGGTAATACGTGAGATGACACTATCTGCCTAGAGTAGGAGGGTTTCATACAAAAAGTATACGCACCAGTGGTAATATGTGAGATGACACTATCTGCCTAGAGTAGGAGGGTACCATACATAAAGTATACGCACCAGTAGTAATACGTGAGATGAAAATATCTGCCTAGAGTAGGAGGGTTCCATACATAAAGTATACACACAAGTGGTAATATGTGAGATGACACTATCTGCCTAGAGTAGGAGGGTTCCATACATAAAGTATATGCACCAGTGGTAATACCTGAGATGACACTATCTGCCTAGAGTAGTAGAGTTTCATACATAAACTATATGCACCAGTGGTAATACGTGAGATGACACTATCTGCCTAGAGTAGGAGGGTTTCATACATAAAGTATATGCACCAGTGGTAATACGTGAGATGACAATATCTGCCTAGAGTAGTAGGGTTCCATACATAAAGTATATGCACCAGTGGTAATACGTGAGATGACAATATCTGCCTAGAGTAGGAGGGTTTCATACATAAGGTATATGCACCAGTGGTAATATGTCAAATGACAATATCTGCCTAGAGTAGTAGAGTTTCATACATAAAGTATATGCACCAGTGGTAATATGTGAGATGACACTATCTGCCTAGAGTAGTAGAGTTTCATACATAAAGTATATGCACCAGGGGTAATACGTGAGATGACACTATCTGCCTAGAGTAGGAGGGTTTCATACATAAAGTATATGCACCAGTGGTAATACGTGAGATGACACTATCTGCCTAGAGTAGGAGGGTTTCATAAATAAAGTATATGCACCAGTGGTAATACGTGAGATGACAATATCTGCCTAGAGTAGGAGGGTACCATACATAAAGTATATGCACCAGTGATAACACCTGAGATGACACTATCTGCCTAGAGTAGTAGAGTTTCATACATAAAGTATATGCACCAGGGGTAATACGTGAGATGACACTATCTGCCTAGAGTAGGAGGGTTTCATAAATAAAGTATATGCACCAGTGGTAATACTTGAGATGACAATATCTGCCTAGAGTAGTAGGGTACCATACATAAAGTGTACGCACCAGTAGTAATATGTGAGATTACACTATCTGCCTAGAGTAGGAGGGTTTCATACATAAAGTATATGCACCAGTGGTAATATTTGAGATGACAATATCTGCCTAGAGTAGGAGGGTACCATACATAAAGTATATGGACCAGTGATAATACCTGAGATGACACTATCTGCCTAGAGTAGGAGGGTTTCATACATAAAGTATATGCACCAGTGGTAATACGTGAGATGACAATATCTGCCTAGAGTAGTAGGGTACCATACATAAAGTATATGCACCAGTGGTAATACGTGAGATGACACTATCTGCCTAGAGTAGGAGGGTTTCATACATAAAGTATATGCACCAGTGGTAATACGTGAGATGACAATATCTGCCTAGAGTAGTAGGGTTCCATACATAAAGTATATGCACCAGTGGTAATACGTGAGATGACACTATCTGCCTAGAGTAGGAGGGTTTCATACAAAAAGTATACGCACCAGTGGTAATATGTGAAATGACACTATCTGCCTAGAGTAGGAGGGTACCATACATAAAGTATACGCACCAGTAGTAATACGTGAGATGAAAATATCTGCCTAGAGTAGGAGGGTTCCATACATAAAGTATACACACCAGTGGTAATACGTGAGATGACACTATCTGCCTAGAGTAGGAGGGTTCCATACATAAAGTATATGCACCAGTGGTAATACCTGAGATGACACTATCTGCCTAGAGTAGTAGAGTTTCATACATAAACTATATGCACCAGGGGTAATACGTGAGATGACACTATCTGCCTAGAGTAGGAGGGTTTCATACATAAAGTATATGCACCAGTGGTAATACGTGAGATGACAATATCTGCCTAGAGTAGTAGGGTTCCATACATAAAGTATATGCACCAGTGGTAATACGATACGTGAGATGACAATATCTGCCTAGAGTAGGAGGGTTTCATACATAAGGTATATGCACCAGTGGTAATATGTCAAATGACAATATCTGCCTAGAGTAGTAGAGTTTCATACATAAAGTATATGCACCAGTGGTAATATGTGAGATGACACTATCTGCCTAGAGTAGTAGAGTTTCATACATAAAGTATATGCACCAGGGGTAATACGTGAGATGACACTATCTGCCTAGAGTAGGAGGGTTTCATACATAAAGTATATGCACCAGTGGTAATACGTGAGATGACACTATCTGCCTAGAGTAGGAGGGTTTCATAAATAAAGTATATGCACCAGTGGTAATACGTGAGATGACAATATCTGCCTAGAGTAGGAGGGTACCATACATAAAGTATATGCACCAGTGATAACACCTGAGATGACACTATCTGCCTAGAGTAGTAGAGTTTCATACATAAAGTATATGCACCAGGGGTAATACGTGAGATGACACTATCTGCCTAGAGTAGGAGGGTTTCATAAATAAAGTATATGCACCAGTGGTAATACTTGAGATGACAATATCTGCCTAGAGTAGTAGGGTACCATACATAAAGTGTACGCACCAGTAGTAATATGTGAGATTACACTATCTGCCTAGAGTAGGAGGGTTTCATACATAAAGTATATGCACCAGTGGTAATATATGAGATGACAATATCTGCCTAGAGTAGGAGGGTACCATACATAAAGTATATGCACCAGTGGTAATACCTGAGATGACACTATCTGCCTAGAGTAGGAGGGTTTCATACATAAAGTATATGCACCAGTGGTAATACGTGAGATGACAATATCTGCCTAGAGTAGTAGGGTACCATACATAAAGTATATGCACCAGTGGTAATACGTGAGATGACACTATCTGCCTAGAGTAGGAGGGTTTCATAAATAAAGTATATGCACCAGTGGTAATACTTGAGATGACAATATCTGCCTAGAGTAGTAGGGTACCATACATAAAGTATATGCACCAGTGGTAATACGTGAGATGACACTATCTGCCTAGAGTAGGAGGGTTTCATACAAAAAGTATACGCACCAGTGGTAATATGTGAAATGACACTATCTGCCTAGAGTAGGAGGGTACCATACATAAAGTATACGCACCAGTAGTAATACGTGAGATGAAAATATCTGCCTAGAGTAGGAGGGTTCCATACATAAAGTATACACACAAGTGGTAATATGTGAGATGACACTATCTGCCTAGAGTAGGAGGGTTCCATACATAAAGTATATGCACCAGTGGTAATACCTGAGATGACACTATCTGCCTAGAGTAGTAGAGTTTCATACATAAACTATATGCACCAGGGGTAATACGTGAGATGACACTATCTGCCTAGAGTAGGAGGGTTTCATACATAAAGTATATGCACCAGTGGTAATACGTGAGATGACAATATCTGCCTAGAGTAGTAGGGTTCCATACATAAAGTATATGCACCAGTGGTAATACGTGAGATGACAATATCTGCCTAGAGTAGGAGGGTTTCATACATAAGGTATATGCACCAGTGGTAATATGTCAAATGACAATATCTGCCTAGAGTAGGAGGGTACCATACATAAAGTATACGCACCAGTGGTAATATGTGAAATGACAATATCTGTCTAGAGGAGGAGGGTACCATACATAAAGTATACGCACCAGTGGTAATATAGGAGATGACACTATCTGCCTAGAGTAGTAGGGTTTCATACATAAAGTATATGCACCAGTGGTAATACGTGAGATTACACTATCTGCCTAGAGTAGGAGGATTCCATACATAAACTATATGCACCAGTGGTAATACGTGAGATTACAATATCTGCCTAGACTAGGAGGGTTCCATATATAAAGTATATGCACCAGGGGTAATAAGTGAGATGACACTATCTGCCTAGAGTAGGAGGGTACCATACCTAAAGTATATGCACCAGGGGTAATACGTGAGATGATACTACCTGCCTAGAGTAGGAGGGTTCCATACATAAAGTATATGCACCAGTGGTAATATGTGAGATGACACTATCTGCCTAGACTAGTAGGGTTTCATACATAAAGTATACGCACCAGTGGTAATACGTGAGATGACACTATCTGCCTAGAGTAGGAGGGTTTCATACATAAAGTATATGCACCAGTGGTAATATGTGAGAACACTATCTGCCTAGAGTAGGAGGGTTCCATACATAAAGTATATGCACCAGTGGTAATACGTCAGATGAGACTATCTGCCTAGAGTAGGAGGGTTTCATACATAAAGTATACGCACCAGTGGTAATATGTGAGATGACACTATCTGCCTAGAGTAGGAGGGTACCATACATAAAGTATACGCACCAGTAGTAATACGTGAGATGACAATATCTGCCTAGAGTAGGAGGGTTCCATACATAAAGTATACACACAAGTGGTAATATGTGAGATGACAATATCTGCCTAGAGTAGGAGGGTTCCATACATAAAGTATATGCACCAGGGGTAATACGTGAGATGACACTATCTGCCTAGAGTAGGAGGGTTTCATACATAAAGTATATGCACCAGTGGTAATACGTGAGATGACAATATCTGCCTAGAGTAGTAGGGTTCCATACATAAAGTATATGCACCAGTGGTAATACGTGAGATGACAATATCTGCCTAGAGTAGTAGGGTACCATACATAAAGTATATGCACCAGTGGTAATACGTGAGATGACGCTATCTGCCTAGAGTAGGAGGGTGCCATACATAAAGTATACGCACCAGTGGTAATATGTGAGATGACACTATCTGCCTAGAGTAGGAGGGTACCATACATAAAGTATACGCACCAGTAGTAATACGTGAGATGACAATATCTGCCTAGAGTAGGAGGGTTCCATACATAAAGTATACACACAAGTGGTAATATGTGAGATGACACTATCTGCCTAGAGTAGTAGGGTACCATACATAAAGTATACGCACCAGTAGTAATATGTGAGATGACACTATCTGCCTGGGGTAGGAGGGTACCATACATAAAGTATACGCACCAGTAGTAATACGTGAGATGACAATATCTGCCTAGAGTAGGAGGGTTCCATACATAAAGTATACACACAAGTGGTAATACGTGAGATGACACTATCTGCCTAGAGTAGGAGGGTTTCATACATAAAGTATATGCACCAGTGGTAATACGTGAGATGACACTATCTGCCTAGAGTAGGAGGGTACCATACATTAAGTATATGCACCAGTGGTAATATGTGAAATGACACTATCTGCCTAGAGTAGGAGGGTTTCATACATAAAGTATATGCACCAGTGGTAATACGTGAGATGACAATATCTGCCTAGAGTAGGAGGGTTTCATACATAAGGTATATGCACCAGTGGTAATATGTGAAATGACAATATCTGCCTAGAGTAGGAGGGTACCATACATAAAGTATACGCACCAGTGGTAATATGTGAAATGACAATATCTGTCTAGAGGAGGAGGGTACCATACATAAAGTATACGCACCAGTGGTAATATAGGAGATGACACTATCTGCCTAGAATAGTAGGGTTTCATACATAAAGTATATGCACCACTGGTAATACGTGAGATGACACTATCTGCCTAGAGTAGGAGGGTTCCATACATAAACTATATGCACCAGTGGTAATACGTGAGATTACAATATCTGCCTAGACTAGGAGGGTTCCATATATAAAGTATATGCACCAGGGGTAATACATGAGATGACACTATCTGCCTACAGTAGGAGGGTACCATACCTAAAGTATATGCACCAGGGGTAATACGTGAGATGACACTATCTGCCTAGAGTAGTAGGGTTTCATACATAAAGTATACGCACCAGTGGTAATACGTGATATGACACTATCTGCCTAGAGTAGGAGGGTTTCATACATAAAGTATATGCACCAGTGGTAATACGTCAGATGAGACTATCTGCCTAGAGTAGGAGGGTACCATACCTAAAGTATATGCACCAGGGGTAATACGTGAGATGACACTATCTGCCTAGACTAGTAGGGTTTCATACATAAAGTATACGCACCAGTGGTAATACGTGAGATGACACTATCTGCCTAGAGTAGGAGGGTTTCATACATAAAGTATATGCACCAGTGGTAATATGTGAGAACACTATCTGCCTAGAGTAGGAGGGTTCCATACATAAAGTATATGCACCAGTGGTAATACGTCAGATGAGACTATCTGCCTAGAGTAGGAGGGTTTCAAACATAAAGTATATGCACCAGTGGTTATATGTGAGATGACACTATCTGCCTAGAGTAGGAGGGTGCCATACATAAAGTATATGCACCAGTGGTAATACGTGAGATGACACTATCTGCCTAGAGTAGGAGGGTTTCATACATAAAGTATACACACCAGTAGTAATATGTGAGATGACACTATCTGCTAGAGTAGGAGGGTACCATACATAAAGTATATGCACCAGTGGTAATACGTGAGATGACACTATCTGCCTAGAGTAGGAGGGTTTCATACATAAAGTATATGCACCAGTGGTTATATGTGAGATGACACTCTCTGCCTAGAGTAGGAGGGTACCATACCTAAAGTATATGCACCAGGGGTAATACGTGAGATGATACTACCTGCCTAGAGTAGGAGGGTTCCATACATAAAGTATATGCACCAGTGGTAATATGTGAGATGACACTATCTGCCTAGACTAGTAGGGTTTCATACATAAAGTATACGCACCAGTGGTAATACGTGAGATGACACTATCTGCCTAGAGTAGGAGGGTTTCATACATAAAGTATATGCACCAGTGGTAATATGTGAGAACACTATCTGCCTAGAGTAGGAGGGTTCCATACATAAAGTATATGCACCAGTGGTAATACGTCAGATGAGACTATCTGCCTAGAGTAGGAGGGTTTCATACATAAAGTATACGCACCAGTGGTAATATGTGAGATGACACTATCTGCCTAGAGTAGGAGGGTACCATACATAAAGTATACGCACCAGTAGTAATACGTGAGATGACAATATCTGCCTAGAGTAGGAGGGTTCCATACATAAAGTATACACACAAGTGGTAATATGTGAGATGACAATATCTGCCTAGAGTAGGAGGGTTCCATACATAAAGTATATGCACCAGGGGTAATACGTGAGATGACACTATCTGCCTAGAGTAGGAGGGTTTCATACATAAAGTATATGCACCAGTGGTAATACGTGAGATGACAATATCTGCCTAGAGTAGTAGGGTTCCATACATAAAGTATATGCACCAGTGGTAATACGTGAGATGACAATATCTGCCTAGAGTAGTAGGGTACCATACATAAAGTATATGCACCAGTGGTAATACGTGAGATGACACTATCTGCCTAGAGTAGGAGGGTGCCATACATAAAGTATACGCACCAGTGGTAATATGTGAGATGACACTATCTGCCTAGAGTAGGAGGGTACCATACATAAAGTATACGCACCAGTAGTAATACGTGAGATGACAATATCTGCCTAGAGTAGGAGGGTTCCATACATAAAGTATACACACAAGTGGTAATACGTGAGATGACACTATCTGCCTAGAGTAGTAGGGTACCATACATAAAGTATACGCACCAGTAGTAATATGTGAGATGACACTATCTGCCTGGGGTAGGAGGGTACCATACATAAAGTATACGCACCAGTAGTAATACG
Source organism: Bombina bombina (assembly GCF_027579735.1). NCBI lineage: Eukaryota > Metazoa > Chordata > Amphibia > Anura > Bombinatoridae > Bombina > Bombina bombina. The sequence continues at coordinate 406,527,857 of NC_069505.1, forward strand.
TGAGATGACAATATCTGCCTAGAGTAGGAGGGTTCCATACATAAAGTATACACACAAGTGGTAATACGTGAGATGACACTATCTGCCTAGAGTAGGAGGGTTTCATACATAAAGTATATGCACCAGTGGTAATACGTGAGATGACACTATCTGCCTAGAGTAGGAGGGTACCATACATAAAGTATATGCACCAGTGGTAATATGTGAAATGACACTATCTGCCTAGAGTAGGAGGGTTTCATACATAAAGTATATGCACCAGTGGTAATACGTGAGATGACAATATCTGCCTAGAGTAGGAGGGTTTCATACATAAGGTATATGCACCAGTGGTAATATGTGAAATGACAATATCTGCCTAGAGTAGGAGGGTACCATACATAAAGTATACGCACCAGTGGTAATATGTGAAATGACAATATCTGTCTAGAGGAGGAGGGTACCATACATAAAGTATACGCACCAGTGGTAATATAGGAGATGACACTATCTGCCTAGAGTAGTAGGGTTTCATACATAAAGTATATGCACCACTGGTAATACGTGAGATGACACTATGGGGCCCATTTATCAAAGGGCTTGCGGACCTGATCCGACACTGCGGATCAGGTCCGCAAGACCTCGCTAAATGCGGAGAGCAATACGCTCTCCACATTTAACATTGCACCAGCAGCTCACAAGAGCTGCTGGTGCAACGCCGCCCCCTGCTGACTCGCGGCCAATCGGCCGCCAGCAGGGAGCTGTCAATCAACCCGATCGTATTCGATCGGGTTGATTTCCGGCGGTTCCTGTCCGCCTGCTCAGAGCAGGCGGACAGGGTTATGAAGCAGCGGTCTTTAGACCGCTGCTTCATAACTTGTGTTTCTGGCGAGTCTGAAGACTCGCCAGAAACACGGCCCTTCAAGCTCCATACGGAGCTTGATAAATGGGCCTGTATCTGCCTAGAGTAGGAGGGTTCCATACATAAACTATATGCACCAGTGGTAATACGTGAGATTACAATATCTGCCTAGACTAGGAGGGTTCCATATATAAAGTATATGCACCAGGGGTAATACGTGAGATGACACTATCTGCCTACAGTAGGAGGGTACCATACCTAAAGTATATGCACCAGGGGTAATACGTGAGATGACACTATCTGCCTAGAGTAGTAGGGTTTCATACATAAAGTATACGCACCAGTGGTAATACGTGATATGACACTATCTGCCTAGAGTAGGAGGGTTTCATACATAAAGTATATGCACCAGTGGTAATACGTCAGATGAGACTATCTGCCTAGAGTAGGAGGGTACCATACCTAAAGTATATGCACCAGGGGTAATACGTGAGATGACACTATCTGCCTAGACTAGTAGGGTTTCATACATAAAGTATACGCACCAGTGGTAATACGTGAGATGACACTATCTGCCTATAGTAGGAGGGTTTCATATATAAAGTATATGCACCAGTGGTAATATGTGAGAACACTATCTGCCTAGAGTAGGAGGGTTCCATACATAAAGTATATGCACCAGTGGTAATACGTCAGATGAGACTATCTGCCTAGAGTAGGAGGGTTTCAAACATAAAGTATATGCACCAGTGGTTATATGTGAGATGACACTATCTGCCTAGAGTAGGAGGGTGCCATACATAAAGTATATGCACCAGTGGTAATACGTGAGATGACACTATCTGCCTAGAGTAGGAGGGTTTCATACATAAAGTATACACACCAGTAGTAATATGTGAGATGACACTATCTGCTAGAGTAGGAGGGTACCATACATAAAGTATATGCACCAGTGGTAATACGTGAGATGACACTATCTGCCTAGAGTAGGAGGGTTTCATACATAAAGTATATGCACCAGTGGTTATATGTGAGATGACACTCTCTGCCTAGAGTAGGAGGATACCATACATAAAGTATATGCACCAGTGGTAATACGTGAGATGACACTATCTGCCTAAAGTAGGAGGGTTTCATACATAAAGTATATGCACCAGTGGTAATACGTGAGATGACACTATCTGCCTAGAGTAGTAGGGTACCATACATAAAGTGTACGCACCAGTAGTAATATGTGAGATGACACTATCTGCCTAGAGTAGGAGGGTTTAATACATAAAGTATATGCACCAGTAGTAATATGTGAGATGACACTATCTGCCTAGAGTAGTAGGGTACCATACATAAAGTGTACGCACCAGTAGTAATATGTGAGATGACACTATCTGCCTAGAGTAGGAGGGTTTCATACATAAGGTATATGCACCAGTGGTAATACGTGAGATGACACTATCTGCCTAGAGTAGGAGGGTTTCATACATAAATTATATGCACCAGTGGTTATATGTGAGATGACACTCTCTGCCTAGAGTAGGAGGGTTTCATACATAAAGTATATGCACCAGTGGTAATACGTGAGATGACAATATCTGCCTAGAGTAGGAGGGTTTCATACATAAGGTATATGCACCAGTGGTAATATGTGAAATGACAATATCTGCCTAGAGTAGGAGGGTACCATACATAAAGTATACGCACCAGTGGTAATATGTGAAATGACAATATCAGTCTAGAGGAGGAGGGTACCATACATAAAGTATACGCACCAGTGGTAATATGTGAGATAACAATATCTGCCTAGACTTGGAGGGTTTCATACATAAGGTATATGCACCAGTGGTAATACGTGCAATGACACTATCTGCCTAGAGTAGGAGGGTTTCATACATAAAGTATATGCACCAGTGGTAATATGTGAGATGACACTATCTGCCTAGAGTAGGAGGGTTCCATACATAAACTATATGCCCCAGTGGTAATACGTGAGATTACAATATCTGCCTAGACTAGGAGGGTACCATACATAAAGTATATGCACCAGGGGTAATATGTGAGATAACACTATCTGCCTAGACTAGTAGGGTTTCATACATAAAGTATACGCACCAGTGGTAATACGTGAGATGACACTATCTGCCTAGAGTATAGGAGGGTTTCATACATAAAGTATATGCACCAGTGGTAATACGTGCAATGACACTATCTGCCTAGAGTAGGAGGGTTTCATACATAAAGTATATGCACCAGTGGTAATATGTGAGATGACACTATCTGCCTAGAGTAGGAGGGTTCCATACATAAACTATATGCCCCAGTGGTAATACGTGAGATTACAATATCTGCCTAGACTAGGAGGGTACCATACATAAAGTATATGCACCAGGCGTAATATGTGAGATGACACTATCTGCCTAGACTAGTAGGGTTTCATACATAAAGTATACTTACCAGTGGTAATACGTGAGATGACACTATCTGCCTAGAGTAGGAGGGTTCCATACATAAAGTATATGCACCAGTGGTAATACGTGAGATGAGACTATCTGCCTAGAGTAGGAGGGTTTCATACATAAAGTATACGCACCAGTGGTAATACGTGAGATTACACTATCTGCCTAGAGTAGGAGGGTTCCATACATAAAGTATATGCACCAGTGGTAATACGTGAGATGAGACTATCTGCCTAGAGTAGGAGGGTTTCATACATAAAGTATATGCACCAGTGGTTATATGTGAGATGACACTATCTGCCTAGAGTAGGAGGGTGCCATACATAAAGTATATGCACCAGTGGTAATACGTGAGATGACACTATCTGCCTAGAGTAGGAGGGTTTCATACATAAAGTATACACACCAGTAGTAATATGTGAGATGACACTCTCTCCCTAGAGTAGGAGGGTACCATACATAAAGTATATGCACCAGTGGTAATACGTGAGATGACACTATCTGCCTAAAGTAGGAGGGTTTCATACATAAAGTATATGCACCAGTGGTAATACGTGAGATGACACTATCTGCCTAAAGTAGGAGGGTACCATACATAAAGTGTACGCACCAATAGTAATATGTGAGATGACACTATCTGTCTAGAGTAGGAGGGTTTAATACATAAAGTATATACACCAGTAGTAATATGTGAGATGACACTATCTGCCTAGAGTAGTAGGGTTCCATACATAAAGTGTACGCACCAGTAGTAATATGTGAGATGACACTATCTGCCTAGAGTAGGAGGGTTTCATAAATAAAGTATATGCACCAGTGGTAATACGTGAGATGACAATATCTGCCTAGAGTAGGAGGGTACCATACATAAAGTATATGCACCAGTGATAACACCTGAGATGACACTATCTGCCTAGAGTAGTAGAGTTTCATACATAAAGTATATGCACCAGGGGTAATACGTGAGATTACACTATCTGCCTAGAGTAGTAGGGTACCATACATAAAGTGTACGCACCAGTAGTAATATGTGAGATGACACTATCTGCCTAGAGTAGTAGAGTTTCATACATAAAGTATATGCACCAGGGGTAATACGTGAGATTACACTATCTGCCTAGAGTAGGAGGGTTTCATACATAAAGTATATGCACCAGGGGTAATACGTGAGATGACACTATCTGCCTAGAGTAGTAGGGTACCATACATAAAGTGTACGCACCAGTAGTAATATGTGAGATGACACTATCTGCCTAGAGTAGTAGGGTACCATACATAAAGTGTACGCACCAGTAGTAATATGTGAGATGACACTATCTGCCTAGAGTAGGAGGGTTTCATACATAAAGTATATGCACCAGTGGTAATACGTGAGATGACAATATCTGCCTAGAGTAGGAGGGTTTCATACATAAAGTATATGCACCAGTGGTAATACGTGAGATGACACTATCTGCCTAGAGTAGGAGGGTTTCATACATAAAGTGTACGCACCAGTGGTAATACGTGAGATGACACTATCTGCCTAGAGTAGGAGGGTTTCATACATAAAGTGTACGCACCAGTGGTAATACGTGAGATGACACTATCTGCCTAGAGTAGTAGGGTACCATACATAAAGTATATGCACCAGTGGTAATACGTGAGATGACACTATCTGCCTAAAGTAGCACATACCTGTCTATTGCAGACTTTATTATCATGTGACACACCCACGAAATGTAGTTTTTATTCTATTCTAGTCTACATTTCTTCTGCAGGTTCCTGGGAGCCTCAGTGCCACCTGTATGCTGACTACACCGTCATCTATATCTACCTGTGTGCAACAGACCTCCCGCACTTGTATCACCAGCTGTTTGTCTAATATCTCAATCCTGGATGTGATCTCTCCCCCTTTTCATTCACTAGATTCACTTGATAACCGGTGACCACACTGTACTCACTACAGCCCTTAATAACTGTCACATTGCTCCCCTTTAAAGGGATATGAAACCCCAATATGTTATTTGTGATGCAGACACCGTTTAAAAAAACTTTCCAAATTAATTCTATTAACAAATTTGTTTCAGTCCCATGATATTCTGTGTTTAATAGATACCTAAGTAGGCATCTGGAGCACTTCATGGCAGGAAATAATGCTGCCATCTAGTGCGCCTGCAAATGGATAACATTCTTGCAAAACTGCTGCCATATAGTGCTCTAGAAATGGGCCGGTTCCTAATCATATGCCCTGCTTTTCAACAAAAGATACCAAGAGATAGAAGAAAAACTGATAACAGAAGTAAATAAAAAAGTTTTTTAAAATTGTATGCTTTGTCTGAATTGTGAAAGAAATAATTTGGGTTTCATATCCCTTTAACTCAAAATTGCTATTTGCTCTTCAAATCTGCAACAAATGTTATAAAATGAACATTTAATATTTCAATAATATTTTAATAATGTTACATCATTACACTGCCAGGATATCAGGCATAGCTGGGATATAGCTGAAGCAATAGTAACAGTGACACAATCATATCCTGTTTTGTTTTTGTTTATCAATGATGTACCATTGCTGCGTGACCTGATTCCTTAAAGGGACACTAAACCCAAATTTTTTCCTTTATGATTCAGATAGAGCATGCAATTTTAAGCAACTTTCTAATGTTTTCTTGCTATATTTATTTAAAAAGCAGAAATTTAGCTGGCCATAGCTGAACATGGCTGCTTTCTAATTAAGCTCTGATGTCCCTGCCGAGCTTACACTAAAATAAGTGCATATACTTTATAATCTTAAGCAGAATTTTGCATTTTCTAACATCCTAACACTTATCCTCTACTTTGAGACACCTTCAATAACTCTGTGGCTACTTGCAACACCGTTTAGCCGCGCCGGATCGCGGCGCCGCCATTACTGGGCCTGAACGCACATGGAAGTAGCTGCTACACACAGACACCCCTGAGCAGCTCCGACCCTTACCGGTGTAGCAGCGGATCAAGAACGGAACAGCATAGCACCTGGGTCGAACGGTACCTTTGCAATCCCGGAGCCGTCTTAAGCGGCGGTGAACCAGGTGAGCCTGCATACAAGCCGCGAATAAGAGATTGCACTCTCCGGACACCAGCCTCCTTAACGGTGATCCTGAGCAGCAAATGTGACAGAGGCCTGGTTTGAGAGCAGAATAGGCCCGAGCAAGATCGCCTAGCCAGACATCTGTGAAAGGCCACGTGGTGGAAGGGACCGCTATTTTCTTTCAATAAGGTACTGAACTTTATTATCCTTACCGGACCCTTTCTGCTGTGTGGGCCCTGTGAGGGCCCTGTGAGGGAGGCTTATTACAAGGGAACAGTGGAGGTGTCGCAGCCTTAACTGTGTTGGCCGCAAAATTGATAAGCGCACCACGCGCATAGGAAACCTGGAAAAACATATACAACACAGAACAGGTCCTAACCACCAAATCTTCCCAATAATTACAGTACACAGAATCTGTAGAAAGAATCATAACTATCTATAGTAAAATACAGGCAGTATACAATTTTACACTGATACTACACAGGGATATCCTTTTCTGTAAGCACCAATTGCTGGGCCTGTCATACCACTCTCGACACATAAAGATCAGTATAAGGGTGCCTATGTAATGTCTAATAGAAGACAAGCCAGACTGCCAAAGAATTCCCAAACTACAGTAATGGACAACTTTTTAATAGCAAACGATCCTGCAACCCCCCTAGGGAGGCCCGAGACACATCAAAAAGGGGTCACAGCGCAGATTCATAACTCTGAAACAATGTCTACCCACCAAAACTGTGTGACTAAAGAGGATATAAAGCTTCTTTCTTCCAAAGCAGATATAAAAGAGGCCATGAGGGAATTCAAATCTATGTTTCATGAACTTAAACAAGACATTACAGCTGTTGACCGCAGAGTTACTCAGGTAGAAGAAAAACATGAGGCACTCAGTTCTGACCTCCAGCATCAAGCCAGCTTTCTACAAGCACAAGAGAGCACAGTACACACGTTATTAGATAGAATTGAAGACCTTGAGAATCGCAGTAGGAGGAACAACCTCAGACTGCGAGGAGTCCCAGAGTCAATTGCACCTCCTGATATTCAGGAATATATTCAAGACTTTGTCAAATATCTTAGAAATGAAATGGCAGGCCCTGAGATCCAGATTGAAAGAGCACATAGGGCGTTGCGCCCTAAACCCCCTGGACGGGCTCCACCTAGAGACATCATCTTAAAATTGCTATCCTTTAAAGAAAAAGAAGACGTGCTCAGACTGGCTAGAAACAAGCAACATATAGAATTCAGAGGCGTTGAGCTACAAGTTTACTCAGATCTAAGCCCAACTACTCTCCAAAAGAGGAGAGATCTCAGATTTGTTACCTCTGTCTTGAAAGCTAACAGAATCCCATATAGATGGGGATTCCCTACCAGCCTCATGGTCACAAGAAACAATGTCACACACGTCCTCAAGAACCCAGCTGACCTTCCCTCCTTCAATCAGGCACTGGATCTTAACATAAGACTTCCTGTGAAGGCTCCCACGGCCCCAGAGGGCCCAGCTGATGGAGAACCCAGCGGTTTGTAACAACCTACTGAAGGATTATAAAGAACATTCTTTTTTCTTATCATTTTGATGTAGAGACCTACCTATCCTAACATCAGTCCTGAACTTGGGCTGCAAGCTCCTGGACATTGAGAATCATCTCAGATAAGTTATGACTTTATGGTGTTTTAATTTACCTCAAGACTTGATTGATTATAACCCTTGTGGTCAACCTTTAGAACTATACTGGTAACAATGATAGATGCATGCATGTATCCCATATATTTAGGATGTTCTGTTATGACTATTCATGTATGAATAATTGTATTTTATAGCTCACGGTTTAGATCCAAAAATTAGAACGGAACATATTAGTATAACTAGCTCTACCAAGTCCATAAGTCTAAACAGTTATGAGCAGATGTGCTTAGATCTATCTCAGGATTAGCCTGACCATAACCCAGGTGATTAGTCCAAAACGTTATACTGATAACGGTACTAGATAAATGTAAGTGGTTCTTGCACTAATAATGTTCTGTTGTATTCATACATGTTTGAATTATTGCCTGATATTGCCTCTCGACTCTAAGCTATAGTCTGGAGTTATATTCACACAACCTCCGTTTATTAGTAAGATTTGACTGAAACACAGCACACCTGACTCAGACAGTTTAAAACATATAGCCTAATGGGCACACACCAGCCAGCTCGAGACTAATAGAAATTACACTGTCAATGAAAGCACAACGGGTTACAAATCACCGGTTCCACATTGAGACCCTTCAGGAGCAATCTCCAGAGGCCCTCAATCTGGGTCACTTTTTAGAAGTAGGGAGTAATAATCATGCTTATCTAAATAATCATTAGGAGCTGCGAGTAAAAGGGAAAAAGTTCCTCAGACCCCTAAAATTCATAGACTTAAGTAGAGAGAGAGGATATCCTAGTATAATATTGCTATCAAGCCCCTACGATTAATCAGAAGTGAGCAGAGGCACTACAGAAAGTAGGCTTCCCTTTATTCAGATGTCTTTCGATCAATCCTAATAGACGACTTTTGCCTACTCGAAGCAGAAAACACCCAACAAGCGCATAGTTAGACAAGGACAACATGGTTGGTCACAGGTATTGAGAACACCAAAAAAAAAAAAAAAATAGTCACCTAAATCACCAAGTTACAGAAGGGACAAGTACCGCTTCCACACATAGAAAACTGACCTCATAATAAGTCCCCTCCTGACATCTGACAGGAGACTTGACACAAGAGATCACACATAGAGATACGGAGGGTAGGTCATGAAAATGCAATCATTAAATGCACTTATTAATGTTGTTTATCTTTTCAAATGAATATATAAGTAGTGTAAGTAGGCGGGGAACACTACCCCTGCTTTTATTGTTTATTGTTGTTATCTGTTCTTTCTTAACAGATCGATTTCTGTACAATATCAGAGAAGGTTTATACCTAGATCACAGAATCTGTCACTCAGAGCACTGTCACAAAGAGGTTCTTTCTCTTTTTTTCCCTTTTATCCCTTTTTCTAGTGACGTAACTCATTATCTGTTGACTCCTGTCAGCACGTCTTCATCCTTCTAACTTTCATCTATTTTCTATTACTCTCCTTCTACTCCCTTGTTCTCTTTACCTTCCCCCTTACCCCACCCCTATCCCTCCCCCCTACTTCCCCCCCCCTTTTCTTTTTTTTTCTCTCCACTCTTCCCTCCTGGAAAAATTAGAAAAATGGCGGACCAGCGATTAGGAATAGTGTCTCGCCCCATAGAACTGATCTCTATAAATGCAAAAGGCCTGAACAGCCCAGCTAAACGCTCTATGGTGATGAGAGACCTACATAGACAGGGTGGTAACATCATCTATCTACAAGAAACGCATTTTGCAGTAGGGCATGAACCCCGTTGGTTTAACCGACAATATCCGCTTGCCTTTTTTGCCTCAGGCCCCCAGAAAAAAAATGGGGTTGGTGTCCTTTTCAGTGCAGACATACCTTTCAAACTTGCACAAATATACAGAGATCCGGAAGGTAGATACCTGATTCTCACAGGTTCACTATATAACCGACCTCTAACATTAGTTAATGTTTACTGCCCGAATCAATCTCAGCAGGTCTTCTTTCAGAAAGTAATCCACAAAACACTTGAGATCCAATCTGGTATTCTATTCTTGGGTGGAGACTTAAACATCTCCTTGGATCCAACTCTTGACACCTCCGATGGACTTTCCAGCGTCCCCCACAAATCGCTAAAACGGTTAGTGACCACTCTTAAGGACACAGCACTGCATGACATTTGGCGGATACACCACCCCTCTGCTAAGAACTATTCATTTTATTCCCATCCTCATAGAAAATACTCCAGAATACATTACTGGTTTACAGATACTATAGGGCTCACACTCGCCACCAGTAGTAACATACTTCCCATCACATGGTCAGATCATGCCCCGGTCACCTGTACCATGCTATGGTCTAATGTCCCGGCCACACCATACATCTGGAAGATGGATGACCTTCTCCTAGAAGATCCAGTATTTAAACTGGAAGTCGAAGAGGCTCTAAAGGAATATTTCCAAATACATAGAGACTCGGACTCCCAGACCACAGTGGTTTGGGAGGCCCATAAATGCACAATCAGAGGCCTCTTTCTCAAACAAAAGGCTAGACTAGTCAGGGGAAGGAGAGAGAAATATCGCAGATTGCTCGATGCAGTAGAAATAGCTGAACAAGCACATAAAAGAACGCCAACTGATATTGCACTAACCAAGACCTTAGCTCAGGAGAGGTTGGAACTAATGAAGTTCCTTCAAACAGATTATCAAAAAGCGGCCTTAATTCTAAGGCAACAGTTCTACGAACAGGGTGATAAAGCTGGACGATTACTGGCCAGAGCGATAGCGAGGAAAAAAACCAAACACTATGTTTATAGTATGATTCACCCAGATGGGGAATCGAAAGAAGATGGCAAGTCAATCGCTGAGATCTTTGGATCTTATTACGTATATAACATACAGAGAGTACCTAATGCAGGAGACGAGCCCCTCCTCCGTTCACGAGAATCGCAACAGCCATGGTAGGAGGCGATGAACATAAGCTCGCCATGTACGCAGACGATGTCTTACTCATGATATCGGATGTAAAGGGATCTTTGACGACAGCTCTAGAAGAGTTCACACTCTTTGGCACAGTATCAAACTTCCTTCTGAACCCTACCAAATCTGAGATTATGAACGTCACAATTCCACACAACGACTTTCAAGCGTTGGAGGACTCATGCCCGATAAAAATAGCGAAGGGCAAACTGAAATATCTTGGTATTCATCTAACGCCAAACATAAAAGAGATAGTAGATATGAACTATAAAAACATCAGAGACGAAATCCTTAAGGACTTATCGTCCTGGAGAAATAAAACCATCTCTTGGTTGGGGCGCATCGGGGTAGTCAAGATGAATGTGCTACCACGGGTGCTATATGTCATGCAAACCATCCCTTTATCGATGGCCTCCCACATTATTCATCAGATACAGTCTGCCCTAGAGTCCTATATTTGGAGAGATCTGAAACCGAGAATCAACAGGAAAACCATTTTCCTACCTCGGAATAGAGGCGGACTAGGTATACCAGATTTAAAATTGTACCACACAGCTATTTCTCTCCAGCGATTAGTAGAGTGGTGTCACAACTCGGCCCAAAAGGCATGGGTACAGATCGACGGTGTAATTCTGAAGAGGAGCAATGTGGGAGCAGATCGACGGTGTAATTCTGAAGAGGAGCAATGTGGGAGCTCTCGCATGGTCCTCTGCCAATGACAGACCCCCAGTGATCAGCCTTTACCCAATGATCAAGGAGGTGTTTTCGATCTGGGATAAACTACTTAAAAAAGCCGCCTATGTCTCGACACTACCCTCACCGATTACATCTCTCAGGGAAAATCCTGAGATGGATTTTCTGTTCAGACTCAATCCCCCGAATAAGACTTATAGTTTAAGTGAAGCAGCAATATACAATATACTCAGTCGGGATAAATTGAAGCCACAAGAAGAACTAGTTGAGTGGAACAGAGAGGTATTTACCTCATGGTTTACAGTGACACAGACTTTGCACTACTTTACCACTCATAAAGCTAAGTCAGATCTGACGAGACGCAGAACTTACTTTGAAACTCTGTGCACAATGACCACACCCCCGTCTCGTCTGATCTCTCAGATTTATAGATTACTACAACAAGGTGGTGAAGACTACCTTCCTGGTTTTACGCAGACGTGGCAAACTGAGCTGGGCCTAGATATAGGACCAAGGGAATGGAACAAGATATTCGACAAAACGAAGAAAGCCTCAATCTCGGCTAGGGTTCAAGAAACGCAATACAAATTGATGAGCAGGTGGTACCTGACCCCCCAAAGGTTGAAACACATATATCCACATACAAATGGGGGATGCTGGAGAGGATGCGGAGAAAATGGCACCCTACTACATATTTGGTGGACCTGTCCCCTACTAACACCTTATTGGAACGACGTAATGGCCGAAATGAGTAGGGTCCTCGAAGTGATCATCCCCCCCAACCCAAGTTATTTACTTTATCATCAGCTACCTAAGATTGCAAGGGAAGATAAGTATAGGCTTCTCCTGGTGATGCTCAATGGAGCAAAAAGCTTGATTCCCATGTATTGGAAAAAACAGACCACCCCCAATGTTCAAGAGTGGAAAGCTAAAGTAGCAGACCTGCTGAGACTTGAAAGATACCACTACCTTAAAATTGGAAAACTAAGTACGCATGAGATGATGCTTATGACCTGGGAGGGAAGAGGATTGTGAACTAATGAGGTGTTGCAATGTTCTGAACTGGGATACAGTCTAAAAGGGAAAAGTATCCTTCCCCCCCCCCTTTTTTTTTTTTTTTTTTTTTTTTTTTTTGTTGTGTCCTCCCTTCCCTCCCCCTTTCCTCCCTCACCTTTACACCCTGTAACCCTAACACACTTAATCTACCTTTCTAGACATCTACTTTTCTAAAGAGTACAGTACTATAAGCAGCAGTGAGATGTGTTTAAGCTGCTGAAAAGAGACAAACACCATGTGATCTGTACCCGAGGTACTCGCTTTCCCTTCTTTCCGATACCTATTACATATTTATATTTTGTATCACTAAGCAGCTGATGTTTGATGTTTCTGTTATATGGTCAGTATACATTTCTGTAGTATCTGACGAAGTTTTTCTTCTTATGCTGTTTGATTTGAACTAATTTCTATCTGCGAAATGATATAAACAATCTTTAACTGTACAGGTATTTGAAATTGTGTACAACTGACTTTGCAAAATATGTATATTAATGCCCTGTATTTTTCACATTTCGCCAATAAAGCTTTATTTTGAAAACTAAAAAAAAAAAAAAAAGGAAAAAAAAAAAAAAAAGCAGAAATTTAAAGCTTAGAAACTAGCCCATTTTAGGTTCAGTGCTTACTTATTGGAGGCTACATTTAGCAAACCAATAAGCAAAAATAACCCAGGTTCTAAGTTCTGAACCAAAAATAGGCCGGCTCTTAAAGGGACAGTATACACCTATGTTCATCTAACTGCATGTAATAGATACTACTATAAATAATTATATGCACAGATACTGATATAAAAATCCAGAATAAAACTGTTTAAAAATGTACTTAGAAGCTTCCAGCTTAGCTCTGTTTAAAAGGTTACAAGAACATCCACTGCAAGTGGGAAATAAGACACTCACCCCTCCCCCTTCTATCTGCATATGAAAAGACCCTGCTCCTATCAGTACCTATCTCCATTTCCATCTCTCTCCTTTTCTTCCTTTGAAGTCCACTGCATCCGCCTGTACTCCCCCCTCTCTCTCAGAGTGTTAGTTATCTATCGCCCCCCTGGACCAACCTCCCAATTCCTTGACAACTTTGCTGCCTGGCTTCCTCACTTTCTCTCTACAAATACACCTACCCTAATTCTGGGGGACTTCAACATCCCTATTGACAACCCATCTGCGCCTCCTGCCTCTAAACTTCTCTCACTCACTAACTCCTTCGGCCTCTCACAATCCACCCTATTCCCTACCCACTGTGATGGACACTCGATTGATCTGGTATTCTCCTATCTATGCTGTCTCTCTGATGTTGCCTGTCGACCATTTCCCATCTCTGACCACCATCTGCTCACCTTTAATCCCAATATAGATGCTAAACCTACTTCCCCCTCTCACCCCCGCAGCAGTAGAAATCTGCACACTGTGGACCCTCCCCAACTCTCCAATCTTATTAATATACCCCTCTCCCACACTTCTACGATACCCTGCCCTGACCTTGCTATAACCCACTATAACAATACTCTCCCTGCTGCACTTGACACTCTCGCTCCGCCCCAACTTCGCAAAGCCCCACGTCGTCAGCTCCAGCCCTGGCACTCCCAACAAACACACTACCTACAAAAATGCTCACGCACTGCTGAACGTGCCTGGAGGAAATCCTGCTCTGAACCTGATTTCCTGCACTATAAGTTCACTCTTTACTCTTACACCTCTGCCCTTCGCTTAGCTAAGCAAACCTACTTCTCTTCTCTTATATCCACTCACTCTTCAAACCCTAAAAGACTCTTCTCCATCTTCAACTCTCTCCTCCACCCACCTGCACCACCCCCCTCATCTGCATTCAGTGCTCAAGACCTTGCTGACTATTTTTTCAATAAAACACTTGCCACCCGAAGAAACATCCCAACACAAACCTGCAATCTCCCAACTTCACTCCCAGTCACCCCCTCTGCCACTGTCTGCACCCTCCTCCCAACCACTGAGAGCGAAATGGCTTCCCTTTTGTCTTCCTCTCACCTCACTACCTGCCCACTTGACCCTATTCCTTCACATCTAATCCCCCCTCTGTCTCCCACCCTCAATACAGCTCTTACTCACATATTCAACCAATCCCTTTCTACCGGCTCATTCCCTGCCTCCTTCAAACATGCAAAGGTCACCCCATCCTCAAAAAACCCTCCCTTGACCCTAACTCCCACGCACACTACCGCCCCATATCACTGCTCCCGCTAGCTAAAAACAAAAGCTACTACTCTATACTCATCTTACTGGAGCTCTCTGCTGCTTTTGACACTGTTGACCATCCCCATCTCCTACAGACACTCAGCTCTCTTGGGGTCTGTGACACTGCCCTTTCCTGGATTCACTCTTATCTCTCTAACAGATCCTTCTCCGTCTCTTCTGCTGGTTACTCCTCCTCTCTTTTGCCTCTGTCTGTTGGAGTACCTCAAGGCTCTGTCTTGGGTCCTCTACTCTTCTCTATTTACACTTCTTCACTGGGTAAACTTATCAACAACTATGGCTTCAGCTATCATCTCTATGCTGACGATACCCAGATCTACCTTTCCACCCCTGCACTCCTTCTGTCAATTCTCACATCAGCGACTGCTTATCTGGCATTTCCTCCTGGATGGCCTCTCACCACCTAAGTATAAACAATTCCCCCCTCTAACTCTACTCCAGTTTCTAATTTTTCCATCACTGTTGGCGGCACCACTATATCCCCATCACCCCAAGTCCACTTCCTTGGAGTCACGCTTGACTCAAATCTGTCCTTCATTTCCCACATCGAATTGCTCTCTTCATCCTGCCGCAACCACCTACGCAATATCTCCAAAATTTGTCAGTTTCTAAGTGCTGAAACTACTAAACAGCTAATCCACTCCCTGGTAATTTCCCGACTTGACTACTGTAACAACTTACTAACTGGCCTCCCTCTCTCCTGCCTCTCTCCCCTCCAATCCATCCTTAATGCATCTGCCAGACTAATCCAGAGAAACAAAAGGCAAAGGCTAGAACGGCTTGAAACAAAAAATCCTTTATTTGTAGACGTGCTAAAAAGTTAGACCAACGAGGGTAAAAATACAGACACATCAAAAGTGATATTAAAAACTGAACAGTGAGACACACATCCTCTCAGAAAGGACGCGTTTTGGGTTGCCCCGTATTCACAAGAGACTAATCCACCTCTCTCGATGCTCTGTTTCTGCTGCACCTCTCTGTGAGTCCCTTCACTGGCTCCCCATTCACAACAGAGTTAAATTCAAAATTCTCACCCTGACCTACAAAGCCCTCACCAACAAATACACTCCTGCCCGCCCCCTAAGATCCAACAATGACCTGCTTCTTGCGTCCTCTACCATCACCTCCTCTCATGCTAGACTAAAGGACTTCTCTCGGACGGCACCAACCCTCTGGAACGCACTTCCTCATGCTGTCAGACTTGCCCCTAACCTCTCCTCCTTTAAACGTTCCCTAAAGACCTTCCTGTTCAGGGAAGCTTATCACCCGACTTATTAACATACTAACTTCACTTAACTAACAGCTGCCCTCTATCTCCTCACTAATATCATTCTCACCTCTGCAGTCCCCACCTCCTGTTTTCCATCCTACCCATCTAGATTGTAAGTTCCCACGGGAATAGGGCCCTCAATTCCCCCTGTTTTTGTCTGTAAAATTCTGTTGTATTGTTTCTCCATTGTACTGTTATCCTTGTACCCATGGGCAGCGCTGCAGAATCTGTTGGCGCTTTATAAATAAATAATAATAATAATAATACACAAACAGGAGCAAGCTCGAGTAGGTATACATTGGTATTCTCCTAAAACTTTGGGGCTTGGTTAGGAGTCTGAAAATCAGAGCAATGTTATTTAAGAATAAGCAAACCTAACCATTTAAAAAAACAACTGTATTGGCTATATACATGGATCATCTACAAAACATTTATGCAAAGAAAAATCTAGTGTATAATGTCCCTTTAAGCTTTACATTCCTGCTTTTTAAATAAAGATAGCAAGAGAACGAAGACAAATTGATAATAGGAGTATATTAAAAAGTTGCTTAAAATTGCTGCTCTATCTGAATCATTAAAGAAAAAAATTGGGTTTAGTGTCCCTTTATGGTTATGGGTGACAAAATAGCATTGACATGACTAAGGACCTAATGTAGGTCTGAAACTTTGTTTGTTTTGTGGACCATGGCACAATAAAGGTCATTTTACTTTAAACTGCAAAGGCTGGAGCACCTTTTCTTTTGGAGTTTCTTAACCTCTTAAAGTGATGGTAAACTCTCCCCTTTTTAAAATCAGATCTGGAATGTAAGCGCTATTTTAGATGGAGTTTAATTCATTAGCTGTAATGAAGATGCAGTATAACATGCTTTTTAATATAGATATGAAATTCAAATACTGCATGCTCCTCCGCCCACTTCAAAAGTAAACTTTTCTGTGAGCTAACAGACTGAATTGTTGTCCAATCAGCGCTCTCCCCATATGGCACTTTTGTTGTAGCTAGAGCATTGATTGGAGAGTAATTCAATCATTTAGCTGACAGGAAAATTGACTTTTGAAGTGGGTGGTGTAACGTGGGGTATTTGAATTTCATATCTATATTAATAACTAAGTTATAGTGCATCTTTATTGCACATGATGAATAAAACTCCTAAAATAGCGCTTACATTCCAGATCTGATTTTAAAAAGGGGAGAGTTTACCATCACTTTAAGGACATATGACAGAATTTTTCCGTCATAAAACAATTGAGCAAACTGAAAGCTGTGTCCTTAAAGGGTTAAAATAGCATTGAGGGGAGAGCAACACTGGCTGCACACATAGGGACATGCGTTATTGCAAGACTAGTCTTAGGGGACGATTTATCAATGTCTGTCCGACATTTATCAATGTCTGTCCATTCGGAGCTTGATAATTCAGCCCCTTAGTCTTTAGGGGTCCAAACAAGGAAAGAAAGAGAAAGAAAGAGAGAAAGAAAGAGAAAAAGTGTGAGAGAGAGAAAGAGAGAAAGAGAGAGACCCTTTCTCTCTCTATCTCTCTCTCTTTATCTATCTTATGAGTACAAGCAGCTATTTGTATTTCCATTGCACTGCTGGCGTTTGCTTTTCCTTCCTGGATGTGTATTTTCAGGTAATAACTTGAGTAGCCTGTTTCTAAACAGAACAGATGATGCAAGAGAAAAAAATATAATAACTAATACCTTTGGCAATTGTTTAACCGCTTGATATGCAAACCCATTACCACATTTCAGTAATTATTGAGAGAGGTAATATGACATAACACAGAGAGATAAATAAATGGGCAGAAAATCTATAGTCTGATATACAGTAAAAGACAGAAAGCGTTTGTGTGAGTGAGGGTGTGAGTCGCTGTGTGTGAGTGAGGGTGTGAGTCGCTGTGTGTGAGTGAGGGTGTGAGTCGCTGTGTGTGAGTGAGGGTGTGAGTCACTGTGTGTGAGTGAGGGTGTGAGTTGCTGTGTGTGTCTAAATAAGTGTGATTAGCTGAGTGTGTTTGCATGGCAGCAGCATGTGTCTGACTGCGATTGTTATGGGTAAAGTGCATGTGTAAGAGAGATTGTATCTCACAGTCTATTAATGACTGTGCATATTTTAGAGTGTGCAAGAGTCAGAGAGTTTGTGACTGACAGTATGTGTCATGGCCAAGGTAAGAAAGGCTGAAAGACGACCTCCACTGAACAAGACACACAAGCTGAAACGTCAAGACTGGGCCAAGAAATATCTCAAGACTGATTTTTCTAAGGTTTTATGGACTGATGAAATGAAAGTGAGTCTTGATGGGCCAGATGGATGGGCCCGTGGCTGGATTGGTAAAGGGCAGAGAGCTCCAGTCCGACTCAGACGCCAGCAAGGTGGAGGTGGAGTACTGGTTTGGGCTGGTATCATCAAAGATGAGCTTGTGGGGCCTTTTCGGGTTGAGGATGGAGTCAAGTTCAACTCCCAGTCCTACTGCCAGTTTCTGGAAGACACCTTCTTCAAGCAGTGGTACAGGAAGAAGTCTGCATCCTTCAAGAAAAATATGATTTTCATGCAGGACAATGCTCCATCACACGCGTCCAAGTACTCCACAGCGTGGCTGGCAAGAAAGGGTATAAAAGAAGAAAATCTAATGACATGGCCTCCTTGTTCACCTGATTTGAACCCCATTGAGAACCTGTGGTCCATCATCAAATGTGAGATTTACAAGGAGGGAAAACAGTACACCTCTCTGAACAGTGTCTGGGAGACTGTGGTTGCTGCTGCACGCAATGTTGATGGTGAACAGATCAAAACACTGACAGAATCCATGGATGGCAGGCTTTTGAGTGTCCTTGCAAAGAAAGGTGGCTATATTGGTCACTGATTTGTTTTTGTTTTGTTTTTGAATGTCAGAAATGTATATTTATGAATGTTGAGATGTTATATTGGTTTCACTGGTAAAATTAAATAATTGAAATGGGTATATATTTGTTTTTTTGTTAAGTTGCCTAATAATTATGCACAGTAATAGTCACCTGCACACACAGATATCCCCCTAAAATAGCTATAACTAAAAACAAACTAAAAACTACTTCCAAAACTATTCAGCTTTGATATTAATGAGTTTTTTGGGTTCATTGAGAACATGGTTGTTGTTCAATAATAACATTAATCCTCAAAAATACAACTTGCCTAATAATTCTGCACTCCCTGTACATACATATTGATTTGTACATATCGTACATACACACTTACTCGTAGATATATACACACACACTTGTGCATACACACTCATACATACACACTCACTCGTGCATACATACACACACTCATACATAGTTTACACACTCACTCATACATACACACACACTCATACATATACACTCACATGTACATACACACTCACTTATACATACACACCCTCATACATACACTCATACATGCATACACACACACACACACACACACACACTCATACATACACACACTTATATATACATACACACACTCATACATACACACACTCATACATACATACATACACGCCCTCATACATACATACATACATACAAACACTCATACACACATACACACTCATACATACATAGAAACATACATATACACACTCATACATACACACAAACTCATACATACATGCACACACCCATTCATACATACACACACTCATTCATACATACACACACTCATTCATACATACCCACACACTCATACATACACACTTATATATACATACACACACTCATACATACATAAACACACATACATACATACATACATACATACATACATACACACACTCATACATGCATACACACACCCATTCATACATACACACACTCATTCATACATACACACACTCATTCATACATACACACACACTCATACATACACACTTATATATACATACACACACTCATGCATACATAAACACACATACATACATACATACACACACACACACTTATATATACATACACACACTCATACATACACACACTCATATATACATATATACACTCATACATACATACATACACACACTCATACATACATACATACATACACACACTCATACATACATACATACATACATACACACACACACACTTATATATACATACACACACTCATACATACATACACTCACTCACACATACATACACTCACTCACACATACATACACACACAAATACATACATACACACACTCACTCATATATACATATATACATACACACACACTCAAACATACACACACTCATATATACATACACACACTCAAACATACATACACACACACATACATACATACATACACACACTCATACATGCATACACACACACTCATACATACACACACTTATATATACATACACACACTCATACATACATACACACATACATACATACACACACTCATACATGCATACACACACACTCATACATACACACACTTATATATATATACACACACACACACACACTCATACATACATACATACATACATACATACATACATACATACACACACACACATACATACACACACTCATATATACATACACACACTCATACATACATACACACACATACATACACACACTCATACACACACACTCATATATACATACACACACACACTCATACATACACACACACACACATACATACATACACACACTCATACATACATGCATACACACACACTCATACATACACACATTTATATATACATACACACACTCATACATACATACATACATACACACACATACATACATACACACACACACACATACATACACACACTTATATATACATACACACACTCATACATACATACATACACACACATACATACATACACACACACACATACATACACACACTTATATATACATACACACACTCATACATACATACACACACACATACATACGTACACACACACATACATACACACACATACATACACACACTTATATATACATACACACACTCATACATACATACACACACACATACATACGTACACACACTCATATATACATATATACACACAGTACATTATGGAATCCCAAAATAATTTTAAGGTACCCCCTAAGGGGGTCCTGACCTTCAGTTTAAGAAGCACTGATAAAGAGCAGTCTTGAGCACTTGAGTGTATAACCTTGTTACAAACATTGTTGCAAAAAAAAGTAAATTGCAAGTTATAATTTGACCATCTGGAATGTGTTTTTTTTTTAGACAGTTTAGGACCCTGATATGTTATTATGTGACAAGAAAGTTCACTTAATAGTGACACTTATTCCCAGTACATAAGTTCTCTTTATTCTTTAGATATTAGTAAAAACAAAAAACTACAAAAGATTCCATCGTTAGAAAACAAAAATACTGTACACTAATTCAGAAACAGGAACCATGATATGTGAAGTAGATACTTTTTTAAAATGTAATGTCTTGACTATTAACTAATATATAAAGAAAATAAATTTCTACACACTTTACATTTTGTATTTACTTCTTCATCTCTTTAACCCCCTCACTGTTGGGATTAAAATAGTCAAAATAAGTTTTTTGAGATTGGTTAAAATAAGTTTTTTTTTATTATTTCAACATAAACGATTCTGCTGTTGCACTGGAATTGCTGCTGTTGTGTATTTGTATTTATAAAGTGCAGAACCCACATTTCACAGCGTATTCTGAGCATTTTTCTAATTATCAGTTAAAAAAATGTTGTGTGACAGTTGTAAACAGAGGATCACATTGCTCAGCAACATGGAGTCCGCGCCCATCCCCCTCCTTGTGTTCATATCACACCCATAATCATACGCTGCCCCTGCATGTGTAAGCTTACATTAAAAGCAATAGCTTTGAGACGTACCAATTTTAAATAGGGGAGTTCATATGATTTAGGAAAATTAGAATTAAAGATACTCTACAGTAAACATTTATAATATTAACAACCACACAATAGCTAAATTAATAACCGGCCTTTTATGAGAATATCCCGTTGTCTGACATGCAACGAGGAATCAATCATCAAATATACAAAAGCAAACCTCCCATGTCATTATGGTATCGTCCAATACAGTTTTGAATAGTTTAGGAGGCAGTTACGTTAATTCCGTAGCTGAATAGAATAGATTACTGCGAAACCATCGTAAGATAATAGTGAATAGCGTGAGAGAACAACAAGAAAGTCCCACTACTGAACAAAGAAGGGTGAGGGAATTCTTACAATGAAATTGTCTTAAGTGGAAAATACCAATCTCTCACTATCTTTAGGTTACTTAATAGTTCTAATATATTATATTATACTATACTATGCTAAACTAGAATGCAAATTGAGTTTTTAGCAATAAGTTGTACGTAAGGATGTCACCATTATCACCCCCACCAGTTGTTTAATATTGGTACATTCCACTCAGTATATATAGAATGGGTGAAGCGATTGGGAGGGAGTTAGAAGTAGGCGAGCTAGTTTAACACTTGTGTTGTGAGCACTGTGGTTTCCCTCTTACTAACACAGACAGTGAGACACGCCCCCCACACCAGGAGCTCTCGCTGCCTGTTGGCACTAAAGCCAAGGAAGATTCCAACCGCTAAAGCGCTCATCTACCTGTCCAAGCTGCCCCCCAGGCTGGCCCCCCGGGGTATGCACCGACCAAGGGCCCTGGTAAAGAAAAAGACGGAGCGGATTGTAAAGAGGTAGAACATAAAACAACAAGGCAGAAGTCACAAGGACCGTTGTTGTGTGTGACCCATTACACCCGTCATCCAGAAGATACACACCCCCTGAAGGGGAGGATGGCAGCTTGAGCTGACTCGATGCTGCGGAGAGGCGGGCTGATGATGTGTGGCCGCGGAATGCTGTGCTCCTGGGAGCCCCGCGTGGGCGGGTGGGAGCGAACTAGGAGTCATAAATCCAGATGGCAGCGGAGAGGAGCGGGCAGGAATCAACGGGGTAAGCACGGACAACTGCCTTATGCCCGTCCTAGACCTCTGAGCTTGCGGCCAGTAAATATGATGGGCAACCGGGCCCCTGGCATGAGGGCACCCCGAAATACCAATCAGTTCTTGATGAGCGAAAAGTACCAGCTGTTAAAACTGCGCTCAGATTCAGTGGGTACCGAGTGTAGTGCAAGTTCGGATTGTGAAATAGATCCATCGGACATGGACTCATATTTGGGGGTTTTAGAGAACGCCCACGGGGCCCTCCTGGAGCCCGCGGACTCTGGGGTAGCAGGGATATGCTGTTTTTCACCCTCATCCCCGTTATCCCCACCTTGTTGGAGCCCCTTTAAAGGGGGTGGAAAGTGTATCAGAGCTCTAGGCGAGAAGTTAGCCCCGCCCAGTCAAATCCGCGGAGGCGTGACAGCCCTGGAACTAAGCGGAGAGTGTAGCGAGCAGTATTATCCATCAGAGCATGATGTCTTGGAGAGTGAGAATTTTATGGAGAGGGATTTTCATGAATTCTGCAGCAAAATATTCTGAATGTATAGCCCTTCTGTATTTCAACTTCTTGCCAGAGAGAAGTAATAAACTGTCATTTATTCTGACTGTATCCAACTTCAACCCTTTGCCTGCCAGAGAGGGCTACCTCACAACATATGCATGATAGCCATTGGGTTAAAGGTATTCTATCATCTTCCATGGTACCCTAGTATGGTAGCCCTACAGTGTACATTATTTATGGGTGTTTATAATGGCTGGGTCTGGTCACCCACCTGCCGTGCACTGGGTTTAATGGCAGATTAAAGGCAACAACTTAAATTTCTATTCAAATTTCAATTGGCCTATTGGTTTAGTAGAGCATCAGTCAACCTTATTGTAGTGGATGATCCTTTTGATTACAATATTCACTTATTACTTGTGCTATCCCTTAAAGGTATGGCATTTAGAAGGGAAAATACTTATGCAGTCTGGTCATTGCCGTTCATCCCACTTGCAAAATGATACTCACTGGCAGTGAATGGATCCAGAAAGGATTTGTGTGACATCAGTGTTTATTTGTTTTTTTGTAACACACCCCAAAGTTTAAAGCATACAAAATACCAGTATCAGACGAGGTAGCAACATTCTTCAGTTTCATATGTGTATATTTTCTGTGTGGGGAGGGGGAGAGGATGGAACGTGTGCATTTTGTAGATATGATTATTTTTTTATGTGTGTTTATGTATGTACAGCTAAATTTCCAGTGACGTCTTTAAATAATTTTGCTATTTAAAAATTTGGCACTTCTAATGTACAAAACATTTATGTATTAGCAAGACAGGCCTGTAAATATAAGAGACTGAACAAAAAGGCCACAATCTGACTTTTTTATATGTAATTTTGTTTCTGGCTTTTACTGTTTTTCAGAAGTTTAATTTGTAAATAAATTGTATATTATTTTACACTTTTTGTTTTTTTCTTTCTTACTGTTAAGTGTGCAGTTCTTGGATTTTTATTTTTTGTCAAACTAATTTTGTACTGTAGTAGAATATATATATATATATATATATATATATATATATATATATATATATATATATATATATATATATATACACACACACGTCTTTGTACAATCTGACTTGGTAATTTTAATTTACCAAGGAAGCAATTGGGGTGAGGGGGGCAAATAAAACAAGGACTTCCACACACATTTGCAACCTTTGTCCCCTGCTATTTAGCCACAGAGCAATTGCTGAAATATTCCCATTGATATAAATTAACCCAATTTAAAGATACAATGTGTACTATAATCCCACTGCTGCCACCAATAGATACAACTGGCACCTAAGAAACGCACATTTTGCCCTATTGTGAAGTCATGTAACTTTAAAGTAAGGTTGTTTGTAGAGGCACTGGCTTATAATGCATATGGAACTCACCTGCTTTAAAACTATATGACCTGGTTTCTGCAGAACAGAATATAAAACGTTTTCCAGCTATTTAATACAGGTAATCAATATATTAGGCATACAACCCATATTTTTTTTTTTTTTTTAGGCGTCTAATTCACCCCCCCCCCCCAAAAAAAAACACACACACACTCCTATCTCAGCCCACTCTTGCATAAGCACACACTATTTTAGACCTCTGTTTTGCTAACTCTTGCTCTCTTAGATCCTTATCACACTAACATATGTAAATAATCCTGCTATCTCAGACTCCCCCCACCCCCTTCCTGACATACTTGCACGCCTATCCCAAACTCACCCTCCCTTTCTAAAATACTCCTGCTATCTCAGATCCCCATCTCACCAACACACACTCTCCTGCTATCTCAGACCCCATCTCACTAACACACTCCTGCTATCTCAGATCCCCATCTCGCCAACACACACTCTCCTGCTATCTCAGACCCCATCTCACTAACACACTCCTGCTATCTCAGACCCCCATCTCACTAACGCGCACACACACTCTCCTGCTAACTCAGACCCGATCTCACACACTCCTGCTATCTCAGACCCCATCTCACTAACGCGCACACACACTCTCCTGCTAACTCACACCCGATCTCACACACTCCTGCTATCTCAGACCCCATCTCACTAACACATCTGATATCTCAGACCTCCATCTCACTAACACACACCCTCCTGCTATCTCAGACCCCATCTCACTAACACACCCTCCTGCTATCTCAGACCCCATCTCACTAACACACACTCCTGCTATCTCAGACCCTCATCTCACTAACAAATACACTCCTGCTATCTCAGACCCCTATCTCACTAACAAAAACTCACTCCTGCTATCTCAGACCCCTATCTCACTAACAAAAACTCACTCCTGCTATCTCAGACCACCATCTCACTAACACACTCCTGCTATCTCAGACCCCATCTCACTAACACACTCCTGCTATCTCAGACCCCCATCTCACTAACACACTCATGCTATCTCAGACCCCATCTCACTAACATACACATACTCCTGCTATCTCAGACCCCATCTCACTAACACACACACTCCTGCTATCTCAGACCCCATCTCACTAACACACACACTCCTGCTATCTCAGACTCCCATCTCACTAACACACACTCCTGCTATCTCAGACTCCCATCTCACTAACACACACACTCCTGCTATCTCAGACTCCCATCTCACTAACACACACTCCTGCTATCTCAGACTCCCATCTCACTAACACACACTCCTGCTATCTCAGACTCCCATCTCACTAACACACACTCCTGCTATCTCAGACCCCATCTCACAAACACACAGTCCTGCTATCTCAGACCCCATCTCACAAACACACAGTCCTGCTATCTCAGACCCCATCTCACAAACACACACTCCTGCTATCTCAGACCCTCATCTCACTAACACACACACCCCTATCTCAGACCCCATCTCACTAACACACACACTCCTGCTATCTCAGACCCTCATCTCACTAACACACACTCCTGCTATCTCAGACCCTCATCTCACTAACACACACACTTCTGATATCTCAGACCCCCATCTCACTAACTCACACTCATGCTATCTCAGACCCCATCTCACTAACACACACCCTCCTGCTATCTCAGACCCTCATCTCACTAACACACACACTTCTGATATCTCAGACCCCCATCTCCCTAACTCACACTCATGCTATCTCAGACCCCCATCTCACTAACACACACACACACTCCTGCTATCTCAGACCCTCATCTCACTAACACACACACTCCTATCTCAGACCCCATCTCACTAACACACACCCTCCTGCTATCTCAGACCCCATCTCACTAACACACACCCTCCTGCTATCTCAGACCCCATCTCACTAACACACACCCTCCTGCTATCTCAGCCCCCATCTCACTAACACACACACTCCTGCTATCTCAGACTCCCATCTCACTAACACACACACTCCTGCTATCTCAGACTCCCATCTCACTAACACACACTCCTGCTATCTCAGACTCCCATCTCACTAACACACACTCCTGCTATCTCAGACCCTCATCTCACTAACACACACAGTCCTGCTATCTCAGACCCCATCTCACAAACACACAGTCCTGCTATCTCAGACCCCATCTCACAAACACACACTCCTGCTATCTCAGACCCTCATCTCACTAACACACACTCCTGCTATCTCAGACCCTCATCTCACTAACACACACTCCTGCTATCTCAGACCCTCATCTCACTAACACACACTCCTGCTATCTCAGACCCTCATCTCACTAACACACTCCTGCTATCTCAGACCCTCATCTCACTAACACACACTTCTGATATCTCAGACCCCCATCTCACTAACTCACACTCATGCTATCTCAGACCCCCATCTCACTAACACACACACTCCTATCTCAGACCCCATCTCACTAACACACACCCTCCTGCTATCTCAGACCCTCATCTCACTAACACACACACTTCTGATATCTCAGACCCCCATCTCACTAACTCACACTCATGCTATCTCAGACCCCCATCTCACTAACACACACACACACACTCCTGCTATCTCAGACCCTCATCTCACTAACACACACACTCCTATCTCAGACCCCATCTCACTAACACACACCCTCCTGCTATCTCAGACCCCATCTCACTAACACACACCCTCCTGCTATCTCAGACCCCATCTCACTAACACACACCCTCCTGCTATCTCAGACCCCATCTCACTAACACACACACTCCTGCTATCTCAGACCCCATCTCACTAACACACACACTCCTGCTATATCAGACCCCATCTCACTAACACATACACTCCTGCTATCTCAGACCCCATCTCACTAACACACACACTCTCCTGCTATCTCAGACCCCCATCTCACTAACACACACTCTCCTGCTATCTCAGACCCCCATCTCACTAACACACACACACTCCTGCTATCTCAGACCCCATCTCACTAACACACACACTCTCCTGCTATCTCAGACCCCCATCTCACTAACACACTCTCCTGCTATCTCAGACCCCATCTCACTAACACACTCCTGCTATCTCAGACCCCATCTCACTAACACACTCCTGCTATCTCAGACCCTCATCTCACTAACACACACACTTCTGATATCTCAGACCCCATCTCACTAACACACACACTCCTGCTATCTCAGACCCCATCTCACTAACACGCACTCCTGCTATCTCAGACCCCATCTCACTAACAAACACACTCTCCTGACACTCTCAGACCCTCATCTCACTAACACACACACACACTCCTGCTATCTCAGACCCCTATCTCACTAACACACTCCTGCTATCTCAGACCCCATCTCACTAACACACTCCTGCTATCTCAGACCCCATCTCACTAACACACTCCTGCTATCTCAGACCCCCATCTCACTAACACACTCCTGCTATCTCAGACCCCCATCTCACTAACACACTCCTGCTATCTCAGACCCCATCTCACTAACACACTCCTGCTATCTCAGACCCCATCTCACTAACACAGTCCTGCTATCTCAGACCCTCATCTCACTAACACACACTTCTGATATCTCAGACCCCCATCTCACTAACACGCACACTTCTGATATCTCAGACCCCCATCTCACTAACACATATTCCTATCTCAGATCCCAACTCACTAACATACACACAGTTCCTACTATATGCTCCTGGAGCTAATATTCACACATACTGATAACTGGCCCCCACACACAAACCCTACCAACTCACACAGATCCTGCTAACTCACACACAATTCCTTGTTAACTGACCCACTTATTGCTAACGGGCCCACGCACGCAATCTCTGCCAACTCACACACACTCTAGCATCCTAACACACTGTAGCTTCCTAACACACACTGCTAACACATGACCCATACCCCCTGCTAACTTACACACACACACCCTGCTACCTGACCCACACACAGACTATGCTTACTCACAAACTCTTAACTTCCTGACTAACACACAGACCCTGCTAACTCATGACTCTCACACCTGCTAACTTGCACACTCCCTTACTACCTGACCGATGCACAGTTCCTACTAACTTGCACACACACACACACGCAGACCTTGGTAACTGGCACACACACACCCTGCTAACTCGCACACACGCAGACCCTGCTAACGGACGCGCACACACGCAGACCCTGCTAACGGACGCGCACACACGCAGACCCTGCTAACGGACGCGCACACACGCAGACCCTGCTAACGGACGCGCACACACGCAGACCCTGCTAACGGACGCGCACACACGCAGACCCTGCTAACGGACGCACACACACGCAGACCCTGCTAACGGACGCGCACACACGCAGACCCTGCTAACTGACCCATACAGTTCTTTTGACAGACTTGTATTTTAGCCAATCAGTGCTGACTCATAAGTAACTCTACAGGAGTGAGCACAATGTTATTTACATGACGCACATGAACTAGAAGTGTCTAACTGTGAAAAACTTTCTAAATGCACTGAGATAAGAGGAATCCTTCAACGGTTTAGAAATCAGTTTGAGCCTACCTAGATTTAGCTTTAAACCAAGAATACAAAGTGAACAAAGCAAATGTTATTATAAAAGTAAATTTCAGTTTTATGTCAGCTTTAAAGGACATGAAACTCTGATATTTTTTTGGTGGATTCAGATAGAGCAAATAATTTTAAACAAGTTTCCAATTTACTTCTATTATCAAGGTTGTTTCATTCTTTTTGTATCCTTTATTGAAGGAGCAGCGATGCACTACTGGGAGCTAGGTGAACATACTAGTAAGCCAAGAGGCTTATAGATGCAGCCACCAATCAGCAGCTAACTCCCAGCTCCTGAGCCTACCTAGGTATGCTTTTCATCAAAGGATATCAAGTGAATAAACACATTAGATAATAGAAGTAACTAAGAAGGTTGATTAAAATTGTATTCTCTATCTGAATCATTAAAGGACCATTCAATGCAGTAGAATTACATAATTAACAGACACATAATAAAAAGACAATGAAATAGCACTTATTCTGAATTTCAAATAAGCAGTAGATGTTTTTATGACAATTTTTATTTTTTCTCCCATTTTCCGGCCCCCTGTACCATGTGACAGACATCAGCCAATCACAGACTAGTATACCATGTGATCTTGTGCACATGCTCAGTAGGATCTTGATCCCCAGAAAGTGTAAATATAAAAAGACTGTGCAAAATGTGATAATGGAAGTAAATTGGAAAGTGTCTTATAACTGCTGCTCTATCTGAATCATAAAAGTTTATTTTGACTTGAGTGTCCCTTTAAATAAATGTTTTGGATTTCATGTCCCTTTAAGTGCATTACTATAGTAACCTTTTAATATGACACATAGCTTCTGTGATCTCTTAGCTATGTTTCAGACACGCACTACATTAAAGAGAGATGAAAATCAATATTAAACTTTTACAGTTTAGACAGTGCAATTTTATGTGCATATTCAATTTACTTGTTTTATCAAATTTACTTTGTTCTCTTAGTATCCACATTGAAAAGGACACCTAGGTATACTCAGGAACAGCAGTGCACTACTTGGTGATTGGTGGCTAAACTCATTGGTCTTGTTACAGTGGCTCACCAGATCAGTACAGCTAGCTCCCAGTAGTGCATTGCTTCTCTGGAGATGACTTCATCTATGTGTTTAATCCCTTTAAGGGGGTTATACATATAAGCAATAGTACATTAAGGGGACAGTCTAGTCAAAATCAAACTCTCATGATTCAGATAGGGCATGTGATTTTAAACAACTTTCCAATTTACTTTTATCATCAGTTTTTCTCTATTCTCTTGGTATTCTTTGTTGAAAGCTAAACCTAGGTAGGCTCATATGCTAATGTCTAAGCCCTTGAAGGCCATTTGACAGTTTTTCCACAGCTAGAGGGCACTGGTTTGTGTGTGCCATATAGATAACATTGTGCACACTCCTATGGAGTTACTTATGAGAAGGCACTGATTGGTTAAAATGCAAGTCTGTCAAAAGCACTGAGATAAGGAGGCTTAGATACAAGGTAATCACAGAGGTAAAAAGTATAACGGTGCTGGTTATGTACCTAGCAGTGGTATTTACAGTGTGCTCGGTTCTGTGCTTCCTAAGCAAGCTGGCAGTACAGTTTGTGTGGTGGCTGTACAGTAGGTGTGGTGGCTGTACAGATTGTGTGATGGCTGTACATACAGTTTGTGTGGTGGCTGTACAGTTTGTGTGATGGCTGTACATACAGTTTGTGTGGTGGCTGTACAGTAGGTGTGGTGGCTGTACAGATTGTGTGGTGGCTGTACAGTTTGTGTGATGGCTGTGTAGTTTGTGTGGTGGCTGTACAGTTTGTGTGATGGCTGTACATACAGTTTGTGTGATGGCTGTACATACAGTTTGTGTGATGGCTGTACAGTTTGTGTGATGGCTGTACAGTTTGTGTGATGGCTGTACATACAGTTTGTGTGATGGCTGTACAGTTTGTGTGGTGGCTGTACAGTTTGTGTGATGGCTGTACATACAGTTTGTGTGGTGGCTGTACAGTTTGTGTGATGGCTGTACAGTTTGTGTGATGGCTGTACATACAGTTTGTGTGGTGGCTGTACAGTTTGTGTGGTGGCTGTACAGTTTGTGTGGTGGCTGTACAGTTTGTGTGATGGCTGTACATACAGTTTGTGTGGTGGCTGTACAGTTTGTGTGATGGCTGTACATACAGTTTGTGTGGTGGCTGTACAGTTTGTGTGATGGCTGTACATACAGTTTGTGTGGTGGCTGTACAGTTTGTGTGATGGCTGTGCAGTTTGTGTGGTGGCTGTACAGTCTGTGTGATGGCTGTACAGTCTGTGTGATGGCTGTACAGTCTGTGTGGTGGCTGTGCAGTCTGTGTGGTGGCTGTGCAGTCTGTGTGGTGGCTGTACAGATTGTGTGGTGGCTGTACAGATTGTGTGGTGGCTGTACAGTTTGTGTGGTGGCTGTACATACAGTTTGTGTGGTGGCTGTACAGTTTGTGTGGTGGCTGTACAGTTTGTGTGATGGCTGTACATACAGTTTGTGTGGTGGCTGTACAGTTTGTGTGGTGGCTGTACAGATTGTGTGGTGGCTGTACAGTTTGTGTGATGGCTGTACAGTCTGTGTGATGGCTGTACAGTCTGTGTGATGGCTGTACAGTCTGTGTGGTGGCTGTGCAGTTTGTGTGGTGGCTGTACAGATTGTGTGATGGCTGTACAGTTTGTGTGATGGCTGTGCAGTTTGTGTGGTGGCTGTACAGTCTGTGTGATGGCTGTACAGTTTGTGTGGTGGCTGTACAGATTGTGTGGTGGCTGTACAGATTGTGTTGTGTGGTGGCTGTGCAGTTTGTGTGGTGGCTGTACATACAGATTGTGTGGTAGCTGTACAGATTGTGTGGTAGCTGTACAGATTGTGTGGTGGCTGTGCAGTTTGTGTGGTGGCTGTACAGTCTGTGTGGTGGCTGTGCAGTTTGTGTGATGGCTGTACAGTCTGTGTGGTGGCTGTACAGTCTGTGTGATGGCTGTACAGTTTGTGTGGTGGCTGTACAGATTGTGTGGTGGCTGTGCAGTTTGTGTGATGGCTGTGCAGTTTGTGTGGTGGCTGTACAGCTTGTGTGGTGGCTGTACAGCTTGTGTGATGGCTGTACAGTTTGTGTGATGGCTGTACATACAGTTTGTGTGGTGGCTGTACATACAGTTTGTGTGGTGGCTGTACAGATTGTGTGGTGGCTGTACACTTTGTGTGATGGCTGTACAGTTTGTGTGATGGCTGTACAGATTGTGTGATGGCTGTACAGTTTGTGTGATGGCTGTACAGTTTGTGTGATGGCTGTACAGATTGTGTGATGGCTGTACAGTTTGTGTGGTGGCTGTGCAGTTTGTGTGGTGGCTGTACAGTTTGTGTGATGGCTGTACAGTTTGTGTGGTGGCTGTACAGTCTGTGTGATGGCTGTACATACAGTTTGTGTGGTGGCTGTACAGTTTGTGTGATGGCTGTACAGTTTGTGTGATGGCTGTACAGTTTGTGTGATGGCTGTACAGATTGTGTGGTGGCTGTACAGATTGTGTGGTGGCTGTACAGTTTGTGTGGTGGCTGTACAGTTTGTTTGATGGCTGTGCAGTTTGTGTGGTGGCTGTACAGATTGTGTGATGGCTGTACAGATTGTGTGGTGGCTGTACAGATTGTGTGGTGGCTGTACAGTTTGTGTGATGGCTGTACAGTTTGTGTGATGGCTGTACAGTTTGTGTGGTGGCTGTACAGCTTGTGTGGTGGCTGTACAGCTTGTGTGGTGGCTGTACAGCTTGTGTGATGGCTGTACAGTTTGTGTGGTGGCTGTACAGTCTGTGTGATGGCTGTACAGTTTGTGTGGTGGCTGTACAGTTTGTGTGATGGCTGTACATACAGTTTGTGTGGTGGCTGTACAGTTTGTGTGATGGCTGTACATACAGTTTGTGTGATGGCTGTACAGCTTGTGTGGTGGCTGTACAGCTTGTGTGGTGGCTGTACAGCTTGTGTGGTGGCTGTACAGTTTGTGTGATGGCTGTACAGTTTGTGTGATGGCTGTACAGTTTGTGTGGTGGCTGTACAGCTTGTGTGGTGGCTGTACAGTTTGTGTGATGGCTGTACAGTTTGTGTGGTGGCTGTACAGTTTGTGTGATGGCTGTACAGTTTGTGTGATGGCTGTACAGTTTGTGTGGTGGCTGTACAGTCTGTGTGATGGCTGTACAGTTTGTGTGATGGCTGTACAGTTTGTGTGATGGCTGTACAGCTTGTGTGGTGGCTGTACAGCTTGTGTGATGGCTGTACAGCTTGTGTGATGGCTGTACATACAGTTTGTGTGGTGGCTATACAGTCTGTGTGATGGCTGTACAGTTTGTGTGGTGGCTGTACAGTTTGTGTGATGGCTGTACAGTTTGTGTGATGGCTGTACAGTTTGTGTGGTGGCTGTACAGTCTGTGTGATGGCTGTACAGTTTGTGTGATGGCTGTACAGTCTGTGTGATGGCTGTACAGTTTGTGTGATGGCTGTACAGTTTGTGTGATGGCTGTACATACAGTTTGTGTGGTGGCTGTACAGTTTGTGTGATGGCTGTACAGTTTGTGTGGTGGCTGTACAGCTTGTGTGATGTCTGTACAGTCTGTGTGATGGCTGTACAGCTTGTGTGATGGCTGTACAGTTTGTGTGGTGGCTGTACAGTCTGTGTGATGGCTGTACAGTTTGTGTGGTGGCTGTACAGTCTGTGTGATGGCTGTACAGTTTGTGTGGTGGCTGTACAGCTTGTGTGGTGGCTGTACAGTTTGTGTGATGGCTGTACAGTTTGTGTGGTGGCTGTACAGTTTGTGTGATGGCTGTACAGTTTGTGTGATGGCTGTACAGTTTGTGTGGTGGCTGTACAGTCTGTGTGATGGCTGTACAGTTTGTGTGATGGCTGTACAGTTTGTGTGATGGCTGTACAGCTTGTGTGGTGGCTGTACAGCTTGTGTGATGGCTGTACAGCTTGTGTGATGGCTGTACATACAGTTTGTGTGGTGGCTATACAGTCTGTGTGATGGCTGTACAGTTTGTGTGGTGGCTGTACAGTTTGTGTGATGGCTGTACAGTTTGTGTGATGGCTGTACAGTTTGTGTGATGGCTGTACAGTTTGTGTGGTGGCTGTACAGTCTGTGTGATGGCTGTACAGTTTGTGTGATGGCTGTACAGTCTGTGTGATGGCTGTACAGTTTGTGTGGTGGCTGTACAGTTTGTGTGGTGGCTGTACAGTCTGTGTGATGGCTGTACAGTCTGTGTGATGGCTGTACAGTTTGTGTGGTGGCTGTACAGTCTGTGTGATGGCTGTACAGTCTGTGTGATGGCTGTACAGTCTGTGTGATGGCTGTACAGTTTGTGTGGTGGCTGTACAGTCTGTGTGATGGCTGTACAGCTTGTGTGATGGCTGTACAGTTTGTGTGGTGGCTGTACAGTTTGTGTGGTCACGGGAAAACAGCCAGGCTTTTAAAGGAAACCTGATCCTCAAACACACAGTGCTTCTGAGACCAGAGGCTCCCATTATTGTTTTTTTCTGGGGTGTGGAGCATTCATCTCTCTATTTTTTTTATCTGCTAATTAAAGGGCCACAAACAATTTGAGTTTGTTACAGGAAGTGTTAGATTATGTATTATAAACAAATGTTTGCAACATTCTCTAATCTTTTATGAAGCAAATTCAAATAACTTTGCAATTTACTTTTTTTTAAAAATCTAATTTGCTTCATTCTCTTGGTATCGTTTGTTGACGAGTAAACCTAAAAAGACGCTCAATGGAGCTGAGGAGCGTGCACAAGTTTTTTTAGCACTGTATGGAAGCAATATTTACAACAATGTTTAACAAGGTTCAGGTTGCAAGCACTGCTGCCGTGGAGTGCTAAAGACACGTGCACACTCCTCAGCTCCTATGAGCACACCTAGTTTCACTTTTCAACAAAAGACACCAAGAGAACAAAGTAAATTTGATAATAGAAGTAAATGAAAAATGAGTACAATTGTATGCTCTATCTCGACCACAAAAGTACAATTTTGACTATACTGTCCCTTTAACCCCTCTGTATTTTCTTTTATATTATTTTATTCCAACAAAAAAGAAAATACAAAAAAACAAGAAAAAAGAGAACAATAATACAGGTATGTTACCTTTTGCGCCACGCAGGGCCCCATTACCTATAATTAACTTAAATATAGACAGTACAGTCTTTGCTTGTAGATACTAGCTCATAAATGTTGGATTTTTTCCCATTTATTTTCTAAAACACCAAATCAGACAAACACAAGAGGGAAAAAAAAAAAAAAAAAAAAAAGGGGAAAAAGGGGAAGGGAACTCGCTCTCTCTCCCCCCCCCCTCCGTCTCTCCTTAGTATTGAAGTGTCAGCCTCCTAACTGAATCGAGTCTGTCCCATATCCACACTGTCCTCCAACCAAATACTTGGGAGATGGCCTGCTAGGACTTGAGATTGAATATAAATGGAGTTTTTCAATGGCCTGACCAACGTCTTTTGAGTCTCCACTGAAAAAGAAGTAATAAACAATTTCCAGTGTTTAATAAAGCTAGCGATCTGAGTATCTGTTGGGTTCTGTAGATTATTGTGACAAAACCAATCTCGCCATTGTACATTGGAGGGCCTGTTATGGAACATTCTTTGGGCTGGAGGTACATGGGCTTAAGGATACCCAGAGACTGCATGGAAATATGGAATGTTATATGCTGGACACCCCATGTACTTTCATAACTCTGTCTTATGTCTATGTCACCCTGTATCCATAAATACAGGATGGGTACAGGGTGTGAGTGCCCCTTGTGGGAGCAATTGTGACTCTATAAGCCAAGTGGGCATAAAAGACTTTATAGCTAATAAGAACTGTTCCTATATTCAGTAATAAGATGTATTCTATGTATGTTTCAGATCTGATTGTGTCTCAGGAGTCTGTCTGGGTAAACTGATTGTGTTCCTGTGTGATTATGTTAACTGGACTGCCCAACATCAGATTGTCTGAGTAAACGTTCTTCCCTAGTTAATTAACTTAATATGTTAATCTGTTTTACCTGTCAATAGACAATTGTTAGAGGTTTGATGCATTGTTCATATGTCTGCTTTACTGTTAAACCAATGCCCTTTGTAACCTGAAGCCAGGGTGTATAAATCTGTGTGCTGCCTTCAAATAAAGGAGACATTCTGTTTTAAACCTGAAACTGGCTGGGTTGTGAATTGCTGATTCCCTATGCAGGACATTGTTCATCTGGTATTAACCCTTGGTACACAGTTGGTACCGTAACAATTATATTGTTCAAATATAAGTTGAGAAGTCAACTCACTCTTCAAAGATTGTATGTTTGGGGCAGACTTGGCCTTCCATGTTTTAAGGATTAAATTACGTCCGACCAATATAATCTGGTTAATCAATTTATAGTTTCTAGGCGTATCATGAGATTTCACCAAAAAAAATATTTCTAATGGTGAAATCTCATATTGTATTTTAAGCGTAACTTTCATCCAATATATTACCCTAGCCCAAAACTGAGCTATCTTGGGGCATGACCAGAAACAGTGCAACATGCCCGCCTTAGTTGCGCTACATCTGGAGCAGGTAATCGTTAAATTGTACCATCTAGATAGCTTTGCCGGCGTTAAATACACTTTTAAGGCTACTTTAATCTGCGTTTCTCGCCAAGTGGTCAACACCCAGCTTCTCTGAATTACCTTAAAGGCGTTCTTTACCGTCTCAGCATCAATTTGTGGGAGAGATTTATCCCATAGAGATACTATGTACTCTATTTGGATTGAGGAAGGCTCAAGCATGAGAAGGGCATAAAACGGGGCAATAGAATAATCCCCTCTTTGGAAATTATTAATACTACTTTGTGCCTCACCTAGTGACCAATCTATCCCGTAGTAACTTATCTTTAGTTCCTGAATAAAGTGTCTTAACTGTAGGTAAGCATAAAACTCCTTATTCGATAATCCAAACATATTGCTCAATTCCCTGAAAGTAAGTATCTCTAGATCCGAATTAAGAAATTGTATCACATAACCGAGCCCTCTGCCTGCCCAGTCTCTAAAAACCTGATCTGTGATACCTGGAGAAAAATTGGGATTCCCTGTAATCGGTAAATACTTGGATACATAGGGTGAAGCACCCAGATCCCCACAATACTTTTGCCAAGCAGTTATTATATTTTTAAAAGTTTCCATCATAAAGATTTGTGTTGGCAATGTAGTAATTGGGCAGTGTAGTATCGCATCTAAGCGTAGGGGTGCGATCAATGCTGTTTCCCAGCTTACAGGGGATACCTGTTCTAGTCCTGTCAACCAATCCACTGCTATCTTAACCCGAGCCGCCTGGCTGTAAAATAATATATTCGGCAGTGATAAGCCGGCAGCTTCTACCTTGTTCATCAAGCGTGCTACAGAAATCCGAACTCTAGAGCCTTGCCATAGAAATTTGGCACATGCCTTATTATAATTTATTATGTCCTTTTTATGGATAGGTAGCGGTATATTTTGAATGAAGTAGAATATTTTGGGAAATAAAATAGTTTTTAAAAGCGTGGCCCTAGCTGATAAGGAGATAGGCAGTTTCATCCAGTCTTCCATTTTTTTTTTACATTCTGAAAAACATTTATTGTAATTCAGGTTATACCACTCTGAAGGATTTGAATTTAGAGTGAGCCCTAAGTATGTTATCTGCTCTGTTTCTTTGAAAGGATGTTTGATAATATGATCTTTTTTATTTATCCATAACAGTTCCGATTTGGACCAGTTAATTCTAAAACCCGATATACTACCAAAGCTGTTAACCAGTTCCAAAAGAAGCGGGAGATCCTTTTTGATATTACTTAAACACAATAAGATATCGTCCGCATACATCAATAATACTAATTTTTGTGCCCCTATTCGAATCCCTTCTAAACGTTGACGAAGTATGATTGCAAGAGGCTCCAATGAGATGTTAAACAGGAGAGGGGATAGGGGGCATCCTTGACGGGTGCCCCTATGTAGTATTACCGGTTGGGAAAGTTCGCCATTGATAAGCAAAGCTGAATTTGGGGCAGAATAAATAATGCGAACTACTTCCTGGATATGCCCTCTCATACCAAACTGCTCTAAAGAATGAAACAGATGTTTCCAAGAAACCCGGTCGAACGCCTTTTCCGCGTCGACGGTCAGCAGAGCCAGATCTAACTGCGCTCTGTTTTTATCCGTTCTAAACTTATTCCAAAAATAATCAATTAGAGTCAAGATCTTACGGGTGTTTTTGGCCGGATTCCTCCCTGCCATGAACCCGGCTTGATTCTCATGTATTATTGACCCGAGATGGGGTTTTAGTCTTTTTGCCAAAATCGATGTAAGCAGTTTGTAGTCCGCATTGAGAACTGATATAGGTCTATATGACCCAGGTAGCTCTGGATCCTTATTTTTTTGGGGTATTAGAGATATTACCGCCGCCGCAAAATAAGGAGAGCATTTATTATGCTCAATAAAATAGTAATTAAATAAATTCACCAATGTTGGAGCAATTTGTGTCTGTAAAATCCTATAGAGTTCCAATGGTAGACAATCAGGACCAGCTGCTTTATTAGTTTTGGCAGCTGCAATAGCCTCTATGATCTCATCAACTGTAATTGGAGCATTAATTTCTGCCAAACTCTCCTTAGATATTTTAGGAGTCTTAATTTTGTCCCAAAAATCTCCTATGGTTATATCTTGCTCTTCCGAGCTATATAGCTCGGTAAAAAATTCATAAAATACTCTAGATATATCTGTATTGCAGGTATATCTCTTAGAGTCTTTCCTAATAGAGGTTATCTTACCGCTACCTCTAGGCTTAATCAACCTTGCCACGAATCTAGCAGACCTACCCGCTTGACCACAATAAAGGGCTTTTTGTCTTTGTATATCTGCCCTGGTCTTCTGTTTAATGAAGACATCTCGCAAAGATTTAGCTGCTATATATCTCCTCCAGTGCTCGCATGAGCGCAAACCTAAATAAGTTTTATACGCGTTTTTTACCTGACGTGACAGCTGAATTTCCTGTTGCCTGGATTTCCTTTTCAACTTACACAGATATGCCTTTACCTTACCACGTAAGACAGCCTTTGCTGCTTCCCAGAAGACCTCCGGTCTATTAACATAATCTCGGTTGAAGCCGACATATTCTTGCCACTGGTTAATCAGCCAATTATTAAATTGGACGTTGTTCATCAGATATCTTGGAAAAAAAATTGACTGAGTCCCTGCTCTGCCTATCCGCGATAATTTGCATTCTAACGTTATTACCGCATGGTCTGAGATCACTATATCTCCAATCTCAGCTTCCCAATCAAGGCCAATCAAGGACTCCGCAATCAAAAAAAAATCTATCCTGGATAATGCCTGTTGACCTTTGGACATACACGTGTAGGCTCTAGAATCGGGGTTCTGCAGCCGCCAGATGTCAATTAGGCCCAGCTGTGAGCATATTTTTTGAAAGATACGAGTCTTCCTATCCCTCAAGGGGCAACCTATTTTTGTAACTCTGTCTAAAGAGGGGTCTGCTATTAAATTGAGGTCCCCTGCAATAATAATATTCTGTCCAACAAATTTTTGTAGATATAACACCAAGTTGTCCCAAAATTCTCTGTCTATAATATTAGGACCGTAAATATTGCATAACACGTATCGAGCCTTATTACATGATATTTCCAAAATAACAAATCTACCCTCCGGATCTATGAAAGAGGAGTCAATCTCATAATCTAGATTTTTCTTAAACAAAATTGCCACTCCCCTCTTACGGGCATTAAAGGGAACCGCAACTACTTCACCCACCCAATTGGTTTGTAATTTCAAAACTTCAGATGCCTTTAAATGAATCTCTTGTAAGAACACAATATCTGATTGGGTTTTAGCCAAATGTTTGATTATTGCTTTGCGTTTTATTGGGGAGTTTATACCTCCTACATTCCAGGAGGCCAATTTAAAAGATGTTGACATAATTATTTAAAAAAAAAAAAAAAATCCCCCAAAGGCCCCAGGAAAAGAGGGGAGAGCAGGAAGGGAGGGAGAGGAAAAGGGAGAGCGAGACAAACAAAAAAAAAAAAAAAGGAAAAAAAAGGGGGAGAAAAGGCAACAATACCCACATACAAATTTATAAAACAAACTAAATTAAAATAACAACCTTCTACATAATTCCATGTTTCTCTAAACATCCACACACCCATGAAACTAACTTTAATGAACATTCCGCATAAGTCATCCCTTACACGTATGGTGTAATAAATAACTAGAGAGAGAAAAAAAAAAAAATCAAAGAAAAATCCTTCCCTTTCCTAATCATTGGATCCCTAGTTCTTTACATAGCGCGGTTGCTTCCTTGCTGTTATTTGCTGTGTAGGAACTACCTGCCTTGGTAATTAGTAGTTTAGCCGGATAAACCAGCCTAACATTGCAGTCTGCTTCTAAGAATCTAGAAAAAAAAGGGGACATTGTTTTTCTTTTAGCGCTAGTCTCTGCTGAAAAATCTTGAAAAATCAAGATTTTGTTATTGTCAATGTGTAATGGGCTCATTTTTCTATAGTGTTTCAAAAATAAAAGCTTGTCCTGATAATTCACAAATTTAAAAATAATCGGTCTGGCTTTAGAAAGAGTGTTGCTATCTCTAAGTGGGCCTAATCTATGCGCTCTCTCGATCAGGAAAGGTGAAGTCGGCGGGGGGATCATCAGCGCCTGCGGGAGGGAGACAGAGACAAAGTGTAACAAGTCTTGATATTGCACTGATTCTGGGAGGCCAATAATGCGTAAGTTATTGCGCCTTGACCTATCCTCGAGGTCTTCTAGGCGCGCTTGCAATTGTAAAATCATTTTCCCTTGATCCGTGATATCTGAGCCTTGAACCTCCACTCTGTCCTCCACTTCCGAGACCCTGGTCTCTACCTCCGTAAGTCTCACCGTAAACTGCCTAATTTCTTCTTTTAAACTATGGATCTCAGTCTTAATTTCAGTTTTAATCAGATCCAATTGTGGGGTCATCAATTTGGCTACCTCAGTGGCGAATTCTGTCATGTCATTAGCACCAGGAAGAATTACTCCTCGTTCTTGTGAGGTGTCTAATAAGTTATCTGAGTTTTTCGTGTTGCTACGCTTATCTTTTGGTTTGGGTGGCATTTTCGGTGAAGAACCTTTGTGGTTCGTGAGAAATCTATCCATTCACTGTGTTAATGTGTATTTATGGAGTGTAGTTGTGACTTGGTGGCAATTAAGCCACTTAACATTAAGTGAGGGAGCTTGTGTTACAAGCTCTGAAAGTGAGAAAAAAAGAACATATATAAAAAGCAAGAAAACGTGTGCATCAATGTGAGTGACAAAAAAGTGTAAAAAAGGTCAGTGATTATACCAACTGTGCTTAGTGTATAAAAAAAAAAAAAAAAGGGGGGGGAAAAAAAAAAAAAAAAAAAGACCCCCCGAAGAAAAATCTACTTTTTAAGTCTTATTCAGACTAAAAACTACAAACCACCCTTCAAACTACAACTTAACTTTATGTAACAATGGTCCCCTTAATAAGGCAAATCCTCAGTACTACTAGAGTATTATCTTCTACTTCTCACGGTAGAATCTATGAATCCTGCTGCTTTATTATTTCTTATCCTACATTAGGTGGAGCCCATCTTAATACAGCTCTAGACAATGAGGTAAATATTAAGCTGTCCCTATGTTGTTCCCCCTTCGATATTCCCCTTCTCGCCCTTGACCTGTTTGAGATCCTTTCCCTTCTTCTTCCCTTTCTACCAATTCCTTACTATGTTATTCCCAATCTTAAAGGACCAGTCAACACAGTAGATTTACATAATCAACAAATACAAGATAACAAGACAATGCAATGGCACTTAGTCTGAACTTCAAATGAGTAGTAGATTCTTTTTTTGACAATTTTAAGTTATGTCTTTTTCCACTCCCCATTTACCATGTGACAGCCATCAGCCAATCGCAAATGCATACACGTACCATGTGACAGCCTTCAGCCATTCACAAATGCATACACACTTATTCTTGCACATGCTCAGTAGGAGCTGGCGACTCAAAAACTTTAAATATAAAAAGACTGTGCACATTTTGTTAACGGAAGTAAATTGGAAAGTTGTTTAAAATGACATGCTCTATCTGAATAATGAAAGTTTAATTTTGATTGAGTGCCCCTTTAATCATTTAATTACTCTCAGAGCGTTCAGTTGTCCCCCTCCCCCCTCAAGTGTTACCTAGGGGATGCTGTAAGGGGACAGGAAGATATGTATAGCAGAGAACTAAATTTAAAGTTCAAGTGCACTGATAATGTTAAGTATACATTTCACATAAGCTAAACATACAGAATAGATTAAACAATATGTAATGCAAAAATATCTTAAGCAGATCCATATAACCCATCAACTTTAGCTTAAACCATATATTCTGCTATCTATTTAGCCATGTCTGCTCTGATGATCATCAAACGACACCCAGCTTATTCTATATGATTCATGAGAGTCCCATCTTTTCAGAATGCAAAATCACAAACCAAGTCCTCTCTAGCGGTTTTCAAAAGTCCTGCTATATTATAACAATTTATGCAGAGAGTCTAATAAGCCTGAATAACCATAGCTGCATAGGGAAAACAAAAAGCAACAGAACCTGCTCTCTTGTCCTGACCTTCGTGCTGTCAACTTATGCACTTATCAAGACGATATCCTGAGAGAGGGCTAAATGGCCTGTCTTACCCACTCTGTGTCGTCAGCCAGTTAAGGGTCCAAAGCAGTCCCACTGCACTCCGCTCTGCAGTACTGTTACCCCTTAGAAGCTATGCCCAACTCTGTCGTTAGGCAGCCGATGGCAATCTTGTAACGATTCGGAGCCTTGTAATCCGGCCTGCAATGCCGCCCTCTATTGCTGTTACGATTACTTAAATCTGAACGCTGTGCCGGGAATCCTCCACGCTGCACTAGCACTGAGAGCTCAATGGAACCGATACCAGGATCGGAGGTGTGTACGCACCGTCTGCAGAGCTCCGCCTCTAGGATATCTCACCGCCTGGGACAGGTAAAGTTTTCGACTTTAGTAGAGTGGGTTTTTACAGACCAAAAAATGTTGCGATTCGCTAAATAGCCTTATCTCTCAGAAAGCCATCCGTCTTGTAGCACTTGAATCTGTTAAAGAGTTCTTTTGAGACGGGACCCGCTGTAGATGTAGCGGCAATAGCCAATTCCAGAATTGCTTCCGCCTATAACAGTTCAGCCAGGTATCAGCTTTACCAGGGCGCCGTCTCACCTTACGACCAGTTCATACAGCGGCCGGTGTTTAGCACAGCCGTTACAGCTTATACAGGTGCTCTTAGCGAAAGAGCTTATTCAGCCTCACGGAGACTTCCTAGTCGTGGTCCGAAGACCCACAGCCGGTCCTAGCAAGACATCCTAGGACAAGGCCCACTACGAGTGGCTGGAGAGTAGTAAAATTCTCTTTGACGAGAAAAACAGAGCTGGTGGTAGCTACCTGCACGCTACCTGCTTGCTACCTGCCAGCTCCGCCCCCAGCCGGAAGTCATGTCCAACCCCTCTGTATTAAACCCGTTCTTCATTGGCTGCACACTCTGAGCCATTCATAATTGTCCTCAACAGAGAAGAAAACTTAGGTTACAAAATGGCACTGCCTATATCTTTATGGGCACTAAAACTTTACACTTATTTTTTTCAATAAACAACTAAAGTAACTTAAAAAAACCTCTGCACATTATTCTTAGGCTAATGTTTGCTTTGGATACATGATGTTATCTGGCACTCATTTAGGCTCAGATTACAAGTGGAGCAGTATTTAACGCTCTTGCTTGTGCGCTAACTCTACTAGAAGTAAGCTTTTTGCGTGCGTCGGGTAGCGCTCGTATTACAAGTTAAAAGTAAAGAGTTTTCGCTTGTGCGCTTACCCAATGCGCGCAAACATCTGAACTTCAAATACCGCACAGGCGTTAG
The DNA here is from genome assembly GCF_027579735.1 of Bombina bombina. Lineage (NCBI taxonomy): Eukaryota > Metazoa > Chordata > Amphibia > Anura > Bombinatoridae > Bombina > Bombina bombina. Next base: position 406,572,436 of record NC_069505.1, read on the forward strand.
CGTATTCCCCCGTAGAACTCATTGTTAAAAATCCAGAAATAGTGTTGTTATATGTATAATTAATATGTTATATGTATAATTAGTGAATCGATAATAATCCTTATGATGTTATTTGAGAATAAAGGATTAATTTGTCTAATATCACTCGAATTCTATGTTTTTGCACATTTGAGAAATATAATGTACTTATTTATATGCAAATAATATTTATTTAATTCATAAATATTTTGTTATATAAATAATTATATATATTTATATTGTGCTCGTTATTGTTAGGGAGATTCTCGCAGCGCTGTGCTCGTAATTACATACCTTCTATCTTCAGCGTTGTCATCGGCTATGTTCGATATAGATTATGAGAGTCTACATGTTTTCCTGCGGTGATGTCTGTTATGATGAGTAGGTTAAATCGCGCATGCGCATACCGAAGAAAATTTGCCATCTTGATAACTGGAGTTATCGATGTGGATTGGAGGATTAAAAGTTATTGCCGGTCGGTGGTGTCGGAAATCAATAAAAATTCTGAAGTAAAAAACTAAAAATCTGTTAATATATGAAGCGCTATTGTAATTACAAAATGCACATATTTATAGTGCTCTGGCTACTGGAGGTAAATTGTTTCGTGGGTTTTGTGTCCCTTTAATGTTTTCTTTTAAAGGGACATTGTAGTGTAAAAATAAAATGTTTGAGAATAAAATACTTTACCAAAAATAGAACAAATTCCTTTCTTTTACTGGGTGTGTAACTTCATCAACAGGGTTAAAAGTAGTCAGAGCTGCACTTCTGGAACACCCCCATTATGATAAGGATACAGCCAGTGATTAGAGCATACCTGTGTATGCCTGATCCTGATTGGCTCACCAGCTGTATGCTTATCTCGAGGAGCAGAGATTCTGACTATTTAACCCTTTTGCATGGGTAAGGCACATAGGAATTTGTTTAAAGATTAAGGGCTAGATAACAAGTGGAGCGCTAATTTAACGTCCGCCCGTAAAGGGGCAAATTTGCTGTTTACAGGTGCATGTTACAAAAAACAGCCATTACAAGTGGCTGGTTAATGCTAGGTGGTTTGCTGTGTCTGATGGCATGAAAACAAGGTTCCCTTTGGAGCCTATGTAATTGTGCTCTCGTGAGCGCTTGGTTTCCAGGCAATGCAAGATCGCGTTCAAATTGTGCCTCACTTGTAATACCAGCACACATTTACGTGCGCTGGTATTACTGAGTGGAGTGCAAATAATGCGCTTGCGTTAGCTCAATATTGCGCTCCACTTGTAATCTAGCCCTAAATGTTTTAATGGAATAGAGCATGTTATTTTTACACACGATCGTCACTTTAAATAGGAGAAGGAGTGAACAAGCCTTTAGTTAGGGACTCTTTTCCATGTGATGGACAAAAAACGAAGACAGAGGGAGGAGGGGCTTGGTAGAAGGAGGAGGGGCCTGGCTTCCAGTTCAGGACACCAGTCCCGCTAGTTACATGATGATTGGAAGCCGCGTGTAGCATTTAGCTCCATCTGGAACATTTGTTAATTTGCCCCTCTGATTAGGGTTGCCACCTCAGCCATGTTTTTCTGGACATGTATTGTGTTTCTGGACAACACTATTCATATTCCTCCCTGCACACCCTGTATCATGGGTAACTTATAACTGTTCTGTATTTTAAGGGACAGGTGGCAACCCTACCTCTGATGTCTCAGGAGAAGGCTTAAATGTTCTATATAGAGTTCATTTTATTACAGGGACTCAGAAGTCCACAGTCTGTTGGGATATGATTAGATATAACTGGGGGGGGGGGGTCACATTCAAATCCTCCAAGCAGCTCCTGTGTGATATTTTTTTCTCTGTGCTCTAGCACAGGTCTGTTTGTTATTAGGAGCTGGATAAACACAGCTTTGCTGGGTCAGTGTGGTACAGCTCTGGCACTGAAAGGGTCAACAGCATCTCAGAAACAACTTCCATTGTGTCCCAGTGTAAACAGGGAGAGGAGGCATTTAGTGATGGATTCCCACAATTTTCTGCACTGTCCAAGGTCTGAAAAGACTCTGGGGTTCCCTAGGAAGATTTGTGTTTAGACCAACAATAGGGGGTTAAAGGTCATAACTGAAGGGGTTTTAAGATCTTTATAGAACAGGCTACATCGCTGCCCCATACTCTAACAATGAAATCTAACATTGTGATGGCCTCAAACAATCTATGTCTAACCCGCAAACAAGGAACATTGTTTAGCTGAGGGAGAAGAAAATTGACAGTTTATGGCTTAACCCCTTGACACCCGGTACTCTGAAGGAATATGTTGCAGCCATCTCTGTAAAGATAATTACATTTGTTCTTATACGCAGGCTTTCACAATACTACCACCTCTCCTGGAAAGCAATACCATGTACACACTGACATTTTTCTATTTCTCTTTGTGTTTGGCAGTTTTTAGCTTCCCCTCTTTTTTAATCTATGTCCCTTTTTATCTGACATGTAATACTTTATTGCAGGATAGTCTCAAACTAATAACATTGTATTTGCAGTCGCTCACAGTTGCATATTAAAATTGAATTATTTCATCTTGCTCTAAACTTCTTTTTAAGACTTCTGAAGGTTTTGTTTAAAAAACAAACAAACAGTATATTCATAAAATATCTTTAAAGGGACAGTCAACACCAGAATTTTTGTTTAAAAATATAGATAATCACTTTATTACCTATTCCCCAGTTTTGCATAACCAACACAGTACTTTTTACCTCTGTAATTACCTTGTATCTAAGCTTCTGCTGACCGCCCCTTTATTTCAGTTCTTTTAACAGACTTGCATTTTAGACAATCAGTGCTCACTCCTAGGTCACTTCACGTGCATGGGCTCAATGTTATCTATATGAAACACATGAACTAATGCCCTTTAGTGTTTAAAATGCATTCAGATTAGAGGCAGTCTTCAAAGTCTAGGAAATTAGCATATGAACCTCCTAGATTTAGCTTTCAACTAAGAATACCAAGAGAACAAAGCAAAATTAGTGATACAATTAAATTGCGAAGTTGTTTTAAATTACATTCCTTATTTAAATCATGAAAGTTTTTTTGGACTGGTCTATCCCTTTAAATTTAAAAAGAAAACAAAATACTAAAAGCAATCTATGGTCTCAAGTGGCGCACAGACAAGGTTTGCAGCTATTGCGGACACAGCTTCAGAGCTCGTGGTTCAGGCTGGTGTAGAAAAGTTAAAAGTAAACGGCCGTGATTCTGATAGAGCGTGTCATTTTATGAGACTTTCCAATTTAATTCTCTGATCATTTTTTTTATATACACACTTTCTGAGGCACCAACTCTGTGCATGTGGACAAGTTCACATTGTAGATAGACCCATACTAGTCTGTGATTGGTCACATTATATAGGGGACCGACAAATGGGGAAATAATAAAGTTGTCATGAAACAGCATGAAATTCCAAGTAAGTGCTTTTCTGTTGTGTTTTTTTTTATTATGGACTTGTTAATTATGCAGTTCTACTTTATTCAACGGTACTATCCTGGCTGATTGACAAACACTGCTCTTGCACAATTGGCTGCTTGTGCAACAATAACTGCTCGCTCGCATTGGACCCGGGCAGACAAGGTTGCTTAGTGCCTGGGGCTGTATAGTAATTTATGAACCAGAAGCAATCTCTCCTTACCTTGTATATTTTATTCTCTGCATACATTATTCCCCTTTATTCAAGGGCCTTTATACTTTATACTAATCTGGAGAGCCACTGCCATCCATAGCTCCATTATACTATACCCTCTGGAAATGCCTTATCCCCTTTAGACACTTACTTTACATGAGCTTTAACATCATCCATGTCTTAAAAAACTTAAAGGGATAGTAGAGTCAAAATTAATATACAATTAGGGAGAGATAAAAGATTCACTAAAGTGTGTAAACAATGGCTTAGAGGACGGTAGGACTTTACACCTTTCAATATACTCCCATGCTTTTTATAAGCACACTTTCTGAGGCAACAGCTTCTACTGAGCATGTGCAAAACTACATATTATATACGTATATGCATTTTGTAATTGGCGCTTCAATGACTTGACTTGGACTCGACTCGGGACTTGTATATTTTTAGGGTCCGACTTGCATCTTGTGTAAAAATGTTTTTTTCTAGAATGCAATCTTGATATATTTGATTAACCGCACAGCTTTGTTTAAAGGGACAGTAAAGTCATAAATGGATTTATGATTTAGACAGAGCATACAATTTTAAACACCTTTCCAATTTACTTCTATTATTTAATTTGCTTCCTTCTCTTGTTATCCTTTGTTGAAGAGTTTGTCTAGTTAAGCTCAGGAGCAGCAAATAACCTAGGTTCTAGCTGCTGATTGGTGGCTGCATATATATACTGATTGTCATTGGCTCACCCATGTGTTCAGTTAGAAACTAGTAGTGCATTGCTGCTCTTTCAACAAATGATACTAAGAGAATGAAGCAAATTTGATGATAGAAGTAAACTGGAAATGTGTTTAAAATTGTATGTTCTATCGGAATCATGAACTTAATTTTTTGGGTTTCCTGTCCCTTTAATAAAGCCTTGTTGAACTTGCCTATGATAAAAAATGTTTTGCCTAACTTTGTGCATGTCTTCTTCATTTTTATGTTATTTAAAGTCCCCCCCCCAATACACACACAGACCTTCACCATCCTTCTTTTTTCTATGTTAAAGATGGCTACCAAACCTGAGATTCGACTTGAAAGTATCTTGCAAGACATGAGACTCGACTTGAGACTTGAAGGTAGAGACTTGAGACTTGAAGATAGAGATTTGAGACTTGACTTGAGACTTGAAGGTAGGGACTTGAGACTTGAAGGTAGAGACTTGACTTGAGACTTGAAGGTAGAGACTTGAGACTTGACTTGAGACTTGAAGGTAGAGACTTGAGACTTGATTTGAGACTTGAAGTTAGAGACTTGAGACTTGAAGGTAGAGACTTGAGACTTGAAGATAGAGACTTGAGATTTGACTTGAGACTTGAAGGTAGAGACTTGAGACTTGACTTGAGACTTGAAGGTAGAGACTTGAGACTTGACATGAGACTTGAAGGTAGAGACTTGAGACTTGACTTGAGACTTGAAGGTAGAGACTTGAGACTTGATTTGAGACTTGAAGTTAGAGACTTGAGACTTGAAGGTAGAGACTTGAGACTTGAAGATAGAGACTTGAGATTTGACTTGAGACTTGAAGGTAGAGACTTGAGACTTGACTTGAGACTTGAAGGTAGAAACTTGAGACTTGACTTGAGACTTGAATGTAGAGACTTAAGACTTGACTTGAGACTAAGACTTGAAGGTAGAGACTTGAGATTTGACTTGAGACTTGAAGGTAGGGACTTGAGACTTGAATGTAGAGACTTAAGACTTGACTTAAGACTAAGACTTGAAGGTAGAGACTTGAAGGTAGAGACTTGAGATTTGACTTGAGACTTGAAGGTAGGGACTTGAGACTTGAATGTAGAGACTTAAGACTTGACTTAAGACTAAGACTTGAAGGTAGAGACTTGAAGGTAGAGACTTGAGATTTGACTTGAGACTTGAAGGTAGGGACTTGAGACTTGAATTAAAACACTTGAATACACCACTGGCTGTTACATGGTACAGGGGGAGGGAAAATTTGGTTAACTTTTAAATTTGCCAGAAAATATTCTACTACTCATTTCAAATTCAAATAAATAATAATAAAAAAATATAACAAAGGGTTTACTATACATATATAAAAAATAAGATCTCAAAGGGATTAATGCCCTTTTAAATGTGTTGTTCATATAAAGTAGCAGGTGAGCTGCCTGGGTGGTCTTGAACAATACACGGCCCATTATTGGGGACTGTGTATTTATGCTGTTTCTGATTTGTTAAACACATAGTTAAAGTACAGTTGATTGGACTGCTGGCAGTGCTCTGAGGGTCCTGGGTAGTACTTTAACTATGTATTTAACCCATTTACAGGGGGTTAAACACATAGCATTGCAGTGTCACTAGCGGTAAAATGACATGCTTTTATTAATTATTGTGTCCATTTAATACACAGTGAGAGTGACAGGACACAGTCTGGCAGGGACAAACGTGATCCCGGCTATATTTAGTGGCTTATGACTAAGCAAGAACAACTGCCTCTGGATGCAGAATACCATGTGTGTGACATATGCGCGCGGCCCTCAGATGTATGTGTAATATGTCAGATTTAGGAATTATGCCCCAGTACTTGCTGATGCTTATTTGTATAATTTATCATCTAATAAACCACAAAGGGCTAGATTACAAGTGGAGCGCTAATTTATTTAGTTATTATTATTATTATTCTTTATTTATAAAGCACCAACAGATTCCGCAGCGCTGTCCATGGGTAACAAAGATAAAAGGACAGTACAATATGAGACACCAGACAAAATTTAACAAACAAATACAGGGGGAATTGAGGGCCCTGTTCCCGTGGGAACTTACAATCTAAATGGGTAGGAGGGTGAGAAACAGGAGGTGGGGACTGCAAAGGTGGGAATGTTGTTAGTGTGGAGTTAGATGAGGGCAACTATTAGGCAAGTGGAATTTATTAGTTACTGATTTGGTGATAGGCTTCCCTGAACAAGTAGGTATTTAGGGAGCGTTTATTGAGGAGAGAGGTTGGGGGAGAGTCTGACAGCTCTAGGAAGTGCGTTCCAGAGGGTTGGTGCCTCACGAGAGAAGTTCTGTAGTCTAGCATGAGAGGAGGTGATGGTAGAAGAGGCAAGGAGTAGATCGTTGTTGGATCTTAGGGGACGGGCTGGAGTATATTTGTTGATGAGTGAGAACAGGTATGGGGGGGCTGCATTGGTAAGGGCTCTGTAGGTCAGAGTGAGAATTTTGAATTTAATTCTGCTGTTATGGGGAGCCAGTGAAGGGACTCACAGAGGGGTGCAGCGGATACAGAGTGTCGGGATAGGTGGATTAGCCTAGCAGAGGCATTTAGGATGGATTAAAGGGGGAGAGGCGGGAGAGAGGAAGGCCAGTTAGTAGGTTGTTATAGTAGTCAAGCCGGAACATTACTAGGGAATGGATTAGCTGTTTAGTAGTTTCAGCACTCAGAAAAGGACGAATTTTGGAGATATTGCGTAGGTGGTTGCGACAGGATCAAGAGAACGATTGGATGTGGGGTATGAAGGACAGATTGGAGTTGAGTGTAACTCCTAGGCAGCGGACTTGGGGTAATGGGGAGATAGTGGTGTCACCAACAGTGATAGTAAAGTTAGAAACTGGAGTAGAATTAGATGTGGGGATTAGAAGAAGCTCAGTCTTGGACATGTTGATTTTTAGGTGGTGAGAAGCCATCCAGGAAGAAATGCCAGATAAGCAGTCACTGATGTGGGAAAGGACAGAAGGAAAGAGTGCAGGGGTGGATAGGTAGATTTGAGTATCATCAGCATAGAGGTGATAGTTGAAGCCATAGCTACTGATAAGTTTACCCAGTGAGGAAGTATAAATAGAGAAGAGTAGAGGGCCTAGAACAGAGCCTTGAGGTACTGCAACAGACAGAGGCAATGGAGAGGAGGAGTCGCCAGCAAATGAGACAGAAAAGGACCTATTAGAGAGATAAGAGTGGATCCAGGAGAGGGCAATGTCACAGAGCCCAAGGGAGCTGAGCGTCCATAGGAGGAGGGGATGGTCAACAGTGTCAAAGGCAGCAGACAGGTCAAGTAAGATAAGTATAGAATAGTGGCCATTGTTTTTAGCAGAAAGAAGATCATTAGTTGAGCTATAATGAAAACCTGGCCTGTTGGGGGTACTTGAGGAGCACAGTTGAAAAACACTGCTCTACCTTGTCTCACGGCATGAAAACGAGGCTATCCTTTTTATCCTATAGAAGTGTGCTCTCGTTAGCGCAAAGCTTCCCTGCAATGCGAATGCGAGGTTGCACTCACATTGCGCTGAACCTGTAATACCAGCGCACATTTGCGTGCACCAGTATTACTGAGTGGAGCAAAAATATTACGCTTGCATTAGCGCAATTTTGCGATCCACTTGTAATCTGGCCCATTGTGTTGCATTGCTGGACTATGATACAAATAATTTCCATTATACAGACTCTCTTTGTTGGTAGTGCCATTGTTATTGTTGGAAAAAATTGTATTTGCTTCTGGGTTACTGTAGTTCTCTTGCATAGTTATTTTATCTTAAACCATTTATTATCTGAGAAAGGACCTTTTCATGGTTATAATACAGAACAAATATAGTCATGTGACACTGAGACGCATCAGCATTTCACTACTATATCTATAGGATGTGTTTATATTAAAGGGACACGAAACCCAAAATTTGTCTTTCGTGATTCAGATAGAGCATGTGATTTTAAACAATTTTCCATATCACTTCTGTTATATAATTTGTTTTGTTCTCTTTGTATCCTTTTGTGGAAAATTATATCTAGGTAGGCTCAAGAGTTGCTGATTGGTGGCTGCACATATATGCCTCATGTTATTGGCTCACTCAATGTATTCAGCTAGCTCTCAGAATTGCACTGCTGCTTCTCCAACAAAGGATACCAAAACAATTAAGCAAATTAGAAAGTTGTTTGCAACATTTGGTTTTATGTCCCTTTAAGTTAAATTTAAAACAGTCTTTCTTGACATTTTTTTTAAAGACAAAAATCAGTTAATCTTATCTAAAGGGACAGGAAACCCTAACATGTTCTTCAGTGATTTGGATAGAACATACAATTTTTACCAACTTTCCAATTTACTTTTATGATCAAATTTGCTTCATTCTCTAGTTATCCTTTACTGAAGGAGCAGCCTTGCACTACTGGCAGCTAGCTGAACACATCTAGTTAGCCAATCACAAGAGACAGGCAGGCACCAATCAGCAGCTAGCTCCCACTAGTGTAGGATATGTGTGTATTCTTTTTCAACAAGGGATACCAAACGAACAAAGCATATTTGAAAATAGAAGTGAATTTAAAAGTGTCTTAAAATGACATGCTCTATTTGAATCATGCAGGTTTAATTTAGATTTCCCTATCCCTTTAAATGTTACTCTTTCGTATGTACGAAATAATGAGAGCGTAACATCCTTTAACGTTTCTTATGTCGCACATTATTAGATTTCTGTTATTCATTTACCAAATATTCCCAACAGACAGGGCTACCAACTAGTTCAGTAAGAATGATATAGCCAGCAGTGTAAACAAAGACCTGTGAGTGGATTATGTTTATCATCATCATAATTATAGAAAATAAATAAATAATTACTAATAATAGAAGGGTTTTTCTACAGTAAGCATTACAGGGATTTAGTTATGGTTCTTTTGTTTGTTACAGTTTTTTTTCATGGATGATTCTATGCTTTGAAAAATATATGTGGGGTGTGTCCTTGTCTACCAATAAAATAGTGGGAGGTCTGCTTATCAGCCAATGAGCATTCATTAGTGGAAAAACTGCTGATTGAGTTTTACCCCTTGTGGTAGTGGAATCTCCAGAAAATAGTTATAAGTAGCGTTGCCACCTGTCTGTAAATGACTTTTTAACAGTCGGGTTTTCATTTTTGTGTTCTGGTTTGGTGGGAAACAACAACAGCCAAAAAGGTGAGATTGATCATTTGTAACATACTGTAGCCATCAATAAGCAAGCGCTACTCAGGTGCTGAACCTAAAATGGGCCGCCTCCTTAGCTTTACATTCCTGCTTTTAAAATAAAGATAGCAAAAGAACGAAGAACAATTGATAATAGGAGTAAATTAGAAAGTAGCTTAAAATTTCTGCTCTATCTGAATCATGAAAGAAAAAATGTGGGTTTAGTGTCCCTTTAATGATCTGTCCCATTCCAGGACCTAAACTCTCCTGACTTTAAAGGACCAGCATTGTGTAATACAGTAAATAATCAACAAGTGCATAGCGTCCCTTTAAGTCCTCTGAAGGTGCATACGGGGCAGGGGAGTGGAGCGGTGGCACAGGGATGAATGTCCCCTTGTGCACACAGCTGCCTGTCAGTCGGATGAGGAATGCAGTGACATCAGACACCAGATCTCAGGCGAAGTGAAATAGGAAGCGGCAAACCGCAGAGAGATACAAACTACAGCCTTGAAAGGAAATGACTGCTCATAGACACTGGTGTCCTGTTCCTGATCTGTCAGAACCTGTGGGGGGGACTGTGCAGTGTTAGTACCTTATATTAACTGCTCATTATCAGGACAGGCTCAGACAGTGCAGTGTTAGTACCTTATATTAACTGCTCATTATCAGGACAGGCTCAGACAGTGCAGTGTTAGTACCTTATATTAACTGCTCATTATCAGGACAGGCTCAGGCAGTGCAGTGTTACCTTATACTAACTGCTCACTATCAGGACAGGCTCAGGCAGTGCAGTGTTAGTAACTTATACTAACTGCTCATTATCAGGACAGGCTCAGGCAGTGCAGTGTTACCTTATACTAACTGCTCACTATCAGGACAGGCTCAGGCAGTGCAGTGTTAGTAACTTATACTAACTGCTCATTATCAGGACAGGCTCAGGCAGTGCAGTGTTACCTTATACTAACTGCTCATTATCAGGACAGGCAGTGCAGTGTTACCTTATACTAATAGCTCACTATCAGGACAGGCTCAGGCAGTACAGTGTTAGTACCTTATATTAACTGCTCATTATCAGGACAGGCTCAGGCAGTACAGTGTTAGTACCTTATATTAACTGCTCATTATCAGGACAGGCTCAGGCAGTACAGTGTTAGTACCTTATATTAACTGCTCATTATCAGGACAGGCTCAGACAGTACAGTGTTAGTACCTTATATTAACTGCTCATTATCAGGACATGCTCAGGCAGTGCTGTGTTACCTTATACTAACTGCTCATTATCAGGACAGGCTCAGACAGTGCAGTGTTACCTTATACTAACTGCTCATTATCAGGACAGGCTCAGGCAGTGCAGTGTTACCTTATACTAACTGCTCATTATCAGGACAGGCTCAGGCAGTGCTGTGTTACCTTATACTAACTGCACATTATCAGGACAGGCTCAGGCAGTGCAGTGTTACCTTATATTAACTGCTCATTATCAGGACAGGCTCAGGCAGTGCTGTGTTACCTTATACTAACTGCACATTATCAGGACAGGCTCAGACAGTGCAGTGTTACCTTATATTAACTGCTCATTATCAGGACAGGCTCAGGCAGTACAGTGTTACCTTATATTAACTGCTCATTATCAGGACAGGCTCAGACAGTGCAGTGTTACCTTATATTAACTGCTCATTATCAGGACAGGCTCAGGCAGTGCAGTGTTAGTACCTTATACTAACTGCTCATTATCAGGACAGGCTCAGGCAGTACAGTGTTACCTTATATTAACTGCACATTATCAGGACAGGCTCAGGCAGTGCAGTGTTAGTACCTTATACTAACTGCACATTATCAGGACAGGCTCAGACAGTGCAGTGTTACCTTATACTAACTGCTCATTATCAGGACAGGCTCAGACAGTGCAGTGTTACCTTATATTAACTGCTCATTATCAGGACAGGCTCAGACAGTGCAGTGTTACCTTATACTAACTGCTCATTATCAGGACAGGCTCAGACAGTGCAGTGTTACCTTATATTAACTGTTCATTATCAGGACAGGCTCAGGCAGTGCAGTGTTACTACCTTATACTAACTGCACATTATCAGTACAGGCTCAGACAGTGCAGTGTTACCTTATACTAACTGCTCATTATCAGGACAGGCTCAGACAGTGCAGTGTTACCTTATATTAACTGTTCATTATCAGGACAGGCTCAGACAGTGCAGTGTTACCTTATATTAACTGCTCATTATCAGGGCAGGCTCAGACAGTGCAGTGTTACCTTATATTAACTGTTCATTATCAGGACAGGCTCAGACAGTGTAGTGTTACCTTATACTAACTGCTCATTATCAGGACAGGCAGTGCAGTGTTACCTTATACTAACTGCTCATTATCAGGACAGGCAGTGCAGTGTTACCTTATACTAACTGCTCATTATCAGGACAGGCTCAGGCAGTGCAGTGTTACCTTATACTAACTGCTCATTATCAGGACAGGCAGTGCAGTGTTACCTTATACTAACTGCTCATTATCAGGACAGGCTCAGGCAGTACAGTGTTACCTTATATTAACTGTTCATTATCAGGACAGGCTCAGGCAGTGCAGTGTTACCTTATATTAACTGTTCATTATCAGGACAGGCTCAGGCAGTACAGTGTTACCTTATACTAACTGCTCATTATCAGGACAGGCTCAGGCAGTGCAGTGTTACCTTATACTAACTGCTCATTATCAGGACAGGCTCAGGCAGTGCTGTGTTACCTTATACTAACTGCACATTATCAGGACAGGCTCAGGCAGTGCAGTGTTACCTTATACTAACTGCTCATTATCAGGACAGGCTCAGGCAGTACAGTGTTACCTTATACTAACTGCTCATTATCAGGACAGGCTCAGGCAGTGCAGTGTTACCTTATACTAATTGCACATTATCAGGACAGGCTCAGGCAGTGCAGTGTTACCTTATACTAACTGCACATTATCAGGACAGGCTCAGGCAGTGCTGTGTTACCTTATACTAACTGCTCATTATCAGGACAGGCTCAGGCAGTACAGTGTTACCTTATACTAATTGCTCATTATCAGGACAGGCTCAGGCAGTGCTGTGTTACCTTATATTAACTGCTCATTATCAGGACAAGCTCAGGCAGTGCTGTGTTACCTTATACTAACTGCACATTATCAGGACAGGCTCAGGCAGTGCTGTGTTACCTTATACTAACTGCTCATTATCAGGACAGGCTCAGGCAGTACAGTGTTACCTTATACTAACTGCTCATTATCAGGACAGGCTCAGGCAGTGCTGTGTTACCTTATATTAACTGCTCATTATCAGGACAAGCTCAGGCAGTGCTGTGTTACCTTATACTAACTGCTCATTATCAGGACAGGCTCAGGCAGTGCTGTGTTACCTTATATTAACTGCTCATTATCAGGACAAGCTCAGGCAGTGCAGTGTTACTACCTTATACTAACTGCTCATTAACAGGACAGGCTCAGACAGTGCTGCGTTACTACCTTATACTAACTGCTCATTATCAGGACAGGCTCAGGCAGTGCTGTGTTACTACCTTATATTAACTGCTCATTATCAGGACAGGCTCAGGCAGTGCTGTGTTACCTTATACTAACTGCACATTATCAGGACAGGCTCAGGCAGAGCAGTGTTACCTTATACTAACTGCACATTATCAGGACAGGCTCAGGCAGTGCTGTGTTACCTTATACTAACTGCTCATTATCAGGACAGGCTCAGGCAGTACAGTGTTACCTTATACTAATTGCTCATTATCAGGACAGGCTCAGGCAGTGCTGTGTTACCTTATATTAACTGCTCATTATCAGGACAAGCTCAGGCAGTGCTGTGTTACCTTATACTAACTGCTCATTATCAGGACAGGCTCAGGCAGTACAGTGTTACCTTATACTAACTGCTCATTATCAGGACAGGCTCAGGCAGTGCTGTGTTACCTTATATTAACTGCTCATTATCAGGACAAGCTCAGGCAGTGCTGTGTTACCTTATACTAACTGCTCATTATCAGGACAGGCTCAGGCAGTGCTGTGTTACCTTATATTAACTGCTCATTATCAGGACAAGTTCAGGCAGTGCAGTGTTACTACCTTATACTAACTGCTCATTATCAGGACAGGCTCAGACAGTGCTGTGTTACTACCTTATACTAACTGCTCATTATCAGGACAGGCTCAGGCAGTGCTGTGTTACTACCTTATATTAACTGCTCATTATCAGGACAGGCTCAGGCAGTGCTGTGTTACCTTATACTAACTGCACATTATCAGGACAGGCTCAGGCAGTGCAGTGTTACCTTATACTAACTGCTCATTATCAGGACAGGCTCAGGCAGTGCTGTGTTACCTTATACTAACTGCACATTATCAGGACAGGCTCAGGCAGTGCAGTGTTACCTTATACTAACTGCTCATTATCAGGACAGGCTCAGGCAGTGCTGTGTTACCTTATACTAACTGCTCATTATCAGGACAGGCTCAGGCAGTGCTGTGTTACCTTATACTAACTGCTCATTATCAGGACAGGCTCAGGCAGTGCTGTGTTACCTTATACTAACTGCACATTATCAGGACAGGCTCAGGCAGTGCAGTGTTACCTTATACTAACTGCTCATTATCAGGACAGGCTCAGGCAGTGCTGTGTTACCTTATACTAACTGCACATTATCAGGACAGGCTCAGGCAGTGCAGTGTTACCTTATACTAACTGCTCATTATCAGGACAGGCTCAGGCAGTGCTGTGTTACCTTATACTAACTGCTCATTATCAGGACAGGCTCAGGCAGTGCTGTGTTACCTTATACTAACTGCACATTATCAGGACAAGCTCAGGCAGTGCTGTGTTACCTTATACTAACTGCACATTATCAGGACAGGCTCAGGCAGTGCAGTGTTACCTTATATTAACTGCTCATTATCAGGACAGGCTCAGGCAGTGCTGTGTTACCTTATACTAACTTCACATTATCAGGACAGGCTCAGGCAGTGCTGTGTTACCTTATACTAACTGCTCATTATCAGGACAGGCTCAGGCAGTGCTGTGTTACCTTATACTAACTTCACATTATCAGGACAGGCTCAGGCAGTGCTGTGTTACCTTATACTAACTGCTCATTATCAGGACAGGCTCAGGCAGTGCTGTGTTACCTTATACTAACTGCTCATTATCAGGACAGGCTCAGGCATTGCTGTGTTACCTTATACTAACTGCTCATTATCAGGACAGGCTCAGGCAGTGCTGTGTTACCTTATACTAACTGCACATTATCAGGACAAGCTCAGGCAGTGCTGTGTTACCTTATACTAACTGCACATTATCAGGACAGGCTCAGGCAGCGCAGTGTTACCTTATACTAACTGCACATTATCAGGACAGGTTCAGGCAGTGCAGTGTTACCTTATATTAACTGCTCATTATCAGGACAAGCTCAGGCAGTGCAGTGTTACCTTATACTAACTGCTCATTATCAGGACAGGCTCAGGCAGTGCTGTGTTACCTTATACTAATTGCACATTATCAGGACAGGCTCAGGCAGTGCAGTGTTACCTTATACTAACTGCTCATTATCAGGACAAGCTCAGACAGTGCAGTGTTACCTTATACTAACTGCACATTATCAGGACAGGCTCAGGCAGTGCTGTGTTACCTTATACTAACTGCTCATTATCAGGACAGGCTCAGGCAGTGCTGTGTTACCTTATACTAACTGCTCATTATCAGGACAGGCTCAGGCAGTGCTGTGTTACCTTATACTAACTGCACATTATCAGGACAGGCTCAGGCAGTGCTGTGTTACCTTATACTAACTGCTCATTATCAGGACAGGCTCAGGCAGTGCTGTGTTACCTTATACTAACTGCACATTATCAGGACAGGCTCAGGCAGTGCTGTGTTACCTTATACTAACTGCTCATTATCAGGACAGGCTCAGGCAGTGCTGTGTTACCTTATACTAACTGCACATTATCAGGACAAGCTCAGGCAGTGCTGTGTTACCTTATACTAACTGCACATTATCAGGACAGGCTCAGGCAGTGCAGTGTTACCTTATATTAACTGCTCATTATCAGGACAGGCTCAGGCAGTGCTGTGTTACCTTATACTAACTTCACATTATCAGGACAGGCTCAGGCAGTGCTGTGTTACCTTATACTAACTGCTCATTATCAGGACAGGCTCAGGCAGTGCTGTGTTACCTTATACTAACTGCACATTATCAGGACAGGCTCAGGCAGTGCTGTGTTACCTTATACTAACTGCTCATTATCAGGACAGGCTCAGGCAGTGCTGTGTTACCTTATACTAACTGCACATTATCAGGACAGGCTCAGGCAGTGCTGTGTTACCTTATACTAACTGCTCATTATCAGGACAGGCTCAGGCAGTGCTGTGTTACCTTATACTAACTGCACATTATCAGGACAAGCTCAGGCAGTGCTGTGTTACCTTATACTAACTGCACATTATCAGGACAGGCTCAGGCAGTGCAGTGTTACCTTATATTAACTGCTCATTATCAGGACAGGCTCAGGCAGTGCTGTGTTACCTTATACTAACCTCACATTATCAGGACAGGCTCAGGCAGTGCTGTGTTACCTTATACTAACTGCTCATTATCAGGACAGGCTCAGGCAGTGCTGTGTTACCTTATACTAACTTCACATTATCAGGACAGGCTCAGGCAGTGCTGTGTTACCTTATACTAACTGCTCATTATCAGGACAGGCTCAGGCAGTGCTGTGTTACCTTATACTAACTGCTCATTATCAGGACAGGCTCAGGCATTGCTGTGTTACCTTATACTAACTGCTCATTATCAGGACAGGCTCAGGCAGTGCTGTGTTACCTTATACTAACTGCACATTATCAGGACAAGCTCAGGCAGTGCTGTGTTACCTTATACTAACTGCACATTATCAGGACAGGCTCAGGCAGCGCAGTGTTACCTTATACTAACTGCACATTATCAGGACAGGTTCAGGCAGTGCAGTGTTACCTTATATTAACTGCTCATTATCAGGACAAGCTCAGGCAGTGCAGTGTTACCTTATACTAACTGCTCATTATCAGGACAGGCTCAGGCAGTGCTGTGTTACCTTATACTAATTGCACATTATCAGGACAGGCTCAGGCAGTGCAGTGTTACCTTATACTAACTGCTCATTATCAGGACAAGCTCAGGCAGTGCAGTGTTACCTTATACTAACTGCACATTATCAGGACAGGCTCAGGCAGTGCTGTGTTACCTTATACTAACTGCTCATTATCAGGACAGGCTCAGGCAGTGCTGTGTTACCTTATACTAACTGCTCATTATCAGGACAGGCTCAGGCAGTGCTGTGTTACCTTATACTAACTGCACATTATCAGGACAGGCTCAGGCAGTGCTGTGTTACCTTATACTAACTGCTCATTATCAGGACAGGCTCAGGCAGTGCTGTGTTACCTTATACTAACTGCACATTATCAGGACAGGCTCAGGCAGTGCTGTGTTACCTTATACTAACTGCACATTATCAGGACAGGCTCAGGCAGTGCAGTGTTACCTTATACTAACTGCTCATTATCAGGACAGGCTCAGGCAGTGCTGTGTTACCTTATACTAACTGCACATTATCAGGACAGGCTCAGGCAGTGCTGTGTTACCTTATACTAACTGCACATTATCAGGAAAGGCTCAGGCAGTGCTGTGTTACCTTATACTAACTGCACATTATCAGGACAGGCTCAGGCAGTGCTGTGTTACTACCTTATACTAACTGCTCATTATCAGGACAGGCTCAGGCAGTGCTGTGTTACTACCTTATACTAACTGCTCATTATCAGGACAGGCTCAGGCAGTGCTGTGTTACTACCTTATACTAACTGCTCATTATCAGGACAGGCTCAGGCAGTGCTGTGTTACTACCTTATACTAACTGCTCATTATCAGGACAGGCTCAGGCAGTGCTGTGTTACTACCTTATACTAACTGCACATTATCAGGACAGGCTCAGACAGTGCTGTGTTACTACCTTATACTAACTGCACATTATCAGGACAGGCTCAGGCAGTTCTGTGTTACTACCTTATACTAACTGCACATTATCAGGACAGGCTCAGACAGTGCAGTGTTACTACCTTATACTAACTGCTCATTATCAGGACAGGCTCAGGCAGTGCTGTGTTACTACCTTATACTAACTGCACATTATCAGGACAGGCTCAGGCAGTGCTGTGTTACTACCTTATACTAACTGCTCATTATCAGGACAGGCTCAGGCAGTGCTGTGTTACTACCTTATACTAACTGCACATTATCAGGACAGGCTCAGGCAGTGCTGTGTTACTACCTTATACTAACTGCTCATTATCAGGACAGGCTCAGGCAGTGCTGTGTTACTACCTTATACTAACTGCACATTATCAGGACAGGCTCAGGCAGTGCTGTGTTACTACCTTATACTAACTGCTCATTATCAGGACAGGCTCAGGCAGTGCTGTGTTACTACCTTATACTAACTGCTTATTATCAGGACAGGCTCAGGCAGTGCTGTGTTACTACCTTATACTAACTGCCCATTATCAGAACAGGCTCAGTCAGGGCTAAATTTGTATCTAGTATATAGTGACTCACTAAGAAGATTATGAAGGCTAGGTCAAGACTATGCTGCATTTTAAATTTTATACGCTGACCTACTGACTGCAGAGCTTCAGGACGTGTGTGTATATATATATATATGTGTGTGTGTATACTGTATATATACATGTATTTGTATGTGTGTGTACAGTATATATATATAAACAGTATATATATATATATGTGTGTGTGTGTCATATAAATATATGTGTGTTTGTGTGTATTTATGTGTATTTGTATATGTGTGTACAGTATATATATATAAACAGTATATATATATATGTGTGTGTGTGTGTGTATATAAATATATGTGTGTTTGTGTGTATGTTTGTGTATTTGTATGTGTGTGTGTGTACAGTATATATATGTGTGTGTGTCATATAAATATATGTGTGTTTGTGTGTATGTTTGTGTATTTGTATGTGTGTGTGTGTACAGTATATATATGTGTGTGTGTCATATAAATATATGTGTGTTTGTGTGTATGTATGTGTATTTGTATGTGTGTGTGTACAGTATATATATGTGTGTGTGTCATATAAATATATGTGTGTTTGTGTGTATGTATGTGTATTTGTATGTGTGTGTGTACAGTATATATATA